>NW_010234013.1:0-17762 GCF_000690775.1 Eurypyga helias | reverse complement strand
GGGGGGGGGGGGGGGGGGAAGGTAATCTAAAAAGAGCTGTAGAGGCAGAGGTCATGTTAAACTGTAACGCAAATGTTATTCCTCGATTATCTCGCTGGGGTAAATGTCAACTGCTTCAGGCTAAAGCAATTGGAAAGGCAGAGTGTGTGAATCTAACAAAGAAAGGGAGAGAGAGAGAGAGAGAGAGGGAGAGAGAGGGAGAGAGAGAGACAAGGAGGGTGAGCTGGGGGAGGGGGAATTTAAACTGGGCCTGGCTTGATGGCTGGTATGTTAAGCCAGCACTTCTCTGTATTTCTTCTCTCCAGTGGACAGCAATGCTGTATCAGCTGCATGGTGTCTGAGCGGAGCTTTCCTCACCCATTCTTTTGTAATAAGTGTGTCTGTAACAGAAATTGTTGTGTGCTGAGGCAGCAGCTTAAATGGCATTTGAACAGTTGAGGGATCAGTGCTCATCCCACTTACTGAAGAAATAAGTCATAAGTAATGTGGGAATAAAGATATAGTTAATCCTGTAGAACAATAGGACATTTTGAAAATTTTAATATACTTTGCACTTTGAAGAAGTAAAGTATGATACAGCATTGGTTATAGTTATTGTATTTAATACAACTTGAAAAAAACCCCAAACCACCACATTAATATGAACAACATCCTTGATACGTCTAAAAAGTGGGCATGTTTGGTATTATTCTTGTAAAAGAATATATGTATTAGCCATCAGTGAATTCATTCAGATTCTTTTCTCAGTTTTCTGTCATCACATATCATTATTACTTGTGCCACTGATTCCTACAGCTGATTACAAAATTAACACTTAAATAAAAATATTGTATGCTAATGCAAAATGAATAATGCAACCATAAATATAATTACTCTGAAATTCTGACATAGTTTCTGGAAGTGCATGAAAAAAAACATCAGATCCTGCTTTAGTCCCTCACACCCTTTTTCACCTGTGGATGTGCTGATTTTGGTCGTTCTGTAACGGAGGGGTTACAACTGTGTGCTGGTTTTAGTCAGGACAGAGTTAATTTTCTTCACAGTGGCTGTTATGAAGCTATGGTTTTAGATTTACACTGAAAAATGTGCAGATAAGTTGTTCTTTTTAGCTGGTGCTGGGGAGAGCTTACACCAAAGTCAAGGACTTTCCCAGCTTCTGATACTGCAGCTCTGTTCCCAACTTTCTCACTCCAGGCAGTGTAGGGGACACACAGTTCAGACAGCTGACCCAAACTGACCGAAGGGGTATTTCATTCCATAGCACATCATGGTCGTTATATAAGCATGGAGTGGGCTGGGGAGGCATAGCTCCTTTGCTTGGTCAATTGTTAGCTTGCTCATTAGTTGGTGGGTCTGTTGGTTTTCCTGGTCATGCTGTTGCTGGTGGAGTTCACTTAGACTTTGTTGTAATTCCTTTTGGGTTCTTGGGCTCTGACCCTTGCTACTCAGGACCTGGCTGTGCATCAGTTGGTGGATGGTGAGCAATTGTATCATATGTTTTATTTTCTATTTTTTAAATTAGTTATTATTTGTAGTATTGATAATATTATTAGTAACACCTATCTATTAATCTATATTCAATTATTAAACAGTTCTTATCTCAATTCACAGGCTTCCTTGTCTTTTCCTCTGATTCTTCTCTTTCACTGGCGGGGAGGGGAAGGTGATAGAACATCTGCATGGTATTTTATTTCTAGACAAGGTTAAACCATGACAAATGAGTACACTGAAGTGGAGTGAGAAGTTTGATGGCATTGCTGATCAGTTTTGGACAGTTTAAAAAGTTTCTGCTTATAAGTGGAGATACAGAAACCACTAGTGTGATTGGTCACAGAACCATAGAATCACAGAATGGTTTGGGTTGGAAGGGACCTTAAAGACCATCTAGTTCCAAGGCCCCTGCCATGGGCAGGGACACCTTCCACTGAACCATGTTGCTCAAAGCCTCATCCAGCCTGGCCTTGAACATTTCCAGGGATGGGGCATCCACAGCTTCTCTGGGCAACCTGTTCCGGTGCCTCACCACCCTCTCTGTGAAGAATTTCTTCCTGATATCTAATCTAACCCTCCCCGCTTTCAATTTAAACCCGTTACCCCTTGTCCTGTCACTACAGGCCCTTGTAAAAAGTCCTCCCCAGCTTTCTTGTAGGCTCCTTCAGGTACTGGAAGGCTGCAATAAGGTCTCCCTGGAGCCTTCTCTTCTCCAGGCTGAAGAAGTCCAGCCCTCTCAGCCTGTCCCCACAGGAGAGTTGCTCTAGCCCTCTGAGCATCTTTGTGGCCTCCTCTGGACTGGCTCCAACTCATCAATATGCTTCTGATGTTGAGGACTCCACAGCTGGATGCAGCACTTCAGGTGGGGTCTCACAAGAGCAGAGTACAGGGGCAGAATCCCCTCCCTCAACCTGCTGGCCACACTTCTCCTGATACAGCCCAGAATACAGTTGGCTTTCTGGGCTGCCAGAGCACAGTGCCAGCTCATGTTCAGTCATCACCTATTTTCATCATTGCCTGTTTCAATACAAAGCTGAGTAATGGGATTTAAAATGCCACCGGAAATTGAATGTTTTAAAAGCCAGCTAAAGACAATCATCCTTAAACTACCCAAGCATGTCCTCAAAGTTCACCTACTAGACTGAGTTCCACCAGAAACTGAATGGAGGGACAAGCTCACAGGTAACTAGTTCCCCAAACATTATCAGCATCCCTATTTTGGACTGAAAAGTTATTCCCAACACCCAGAACTGTCCCAACAATGAAGATCATACTGTAGCTTATGTTTATTTGTATAGCACTGATCAAACCAGGTCTATGCTATGAAAATGCTCTACCAGTGTTTTTGTGATCAGAAAACATCCAAGTCAATGCTGCTTCATTCACCAAGCGCTATTATTTTAGTAGCTTGTAGATCCAGGAGAGTCTTTATTTCCTTTTGCATGGTACCTGTTAGACTGTATCTGTCCTCCCTACATAAGAAAGTTTTTGGTAAACTGGAGTAAGTTCAGCAGAGACCACCCAAGATGCTTAAGGCTGTGGAGCACACGACCTGTGTGAAAAGACTAAGAGAATAGGACTTATTCAGCCTGGAATGGAGAGGGCTCTGGGGGGCATCATAATAGCATCTTTTCAATGCCCAAAATGAGGTCATTAAGAAGATGGAGACAGGATTTTAACTGAGTTGCATGGTTGGAGAACGAATGAAAATGGTCTTAAATTGAACAGGAGGGTTCCGACTTAAGGCAAAATATTTTCAACCACTGGGCATTCAAGCATTGGAAGAGGTTGCCTAAAAGTTACCCTGAGAGACTCTGCTGTCTCCCTCAGTGGTTGAGAAGATTGGATAAAACCCTGGTCGGACGGGCCGGATTTCATAGCTGACCCTGCTTGAATAGGCAGTTGAACTGGAAACCTCTGGAGTTCTCTTCCAACCTGATAATTCTCCTTTGCGATTGTAGTTTGGATTATTGGAAATGAGCTGTAAAAAAAGCAAACAAAATACCTTCAGCTTTACATTTGTGTAACTTCCCCTTGACCCATGAAAGTAGCATGAGAAATTCATACGAACAGAACATGTGGCATTTACAATATGCCAGCAACAATTATAGTTTTCAGTCAGTTCACAAAAAGGATCTTAGCATTTCAGTAGTTTTCTAGAGATGTGTTTTATCTTTAACACATCAAAACACTGTGAGACAAGAGACTGAGTGATGTTGACTTGGTGTGAATGCTTGACTCACTGTGACACAGAGAGCATATCTGAATATAACCAATAATTTTGTACAGCTTGAGGGAGAGTTAGCCTGGGATAGTGTCATGGCTGCCACAGAGGCCGAGAAACCACTGGCACACAGTCAGGTAGTATTTTTAGCAAATGTTAAATCTGTCTAACAATTTCTTCTGAAAAATGATGCTGGGATTCCACTCCATTCTTCTGGATTTATCACTTAAGTGATAAATTCACACTTTAACTTTGGTCTGGTGGTGTGACTTTTTAAAGTCAAAAATTAACCATGGCCTCAGCTTTCAAATCTACTTTTATGCCTTTGTTTTCTTTCCCAGATCATTGTGATCAGATGAGTTGTATAACCACATTTCTACATGAAACATGCCTGAAAGTTGCTGTTGGGTTTCCAGATTAAGAGATGAGCTCATTTCCTGGTGGTGACAAGAGCTAACAAAACTAATATACAGAAATCCATTAGAACTAATTCACCCAAACAACTTGAGTGAATCACTCAATACCCTTCCCTCACTGGGGAAAGAAATCAATGACTTGATGATAAAATTAAAGATTTTTTAAACAAAGGAATATTTTTTTAATGATCATAATAGTATGATGAAAAATGTGTGGTGGTATCTATCAGCCTTTTAATCTATTTCCAGTAAGTACATATGTGCATCATTAACTTCATTCATCTAGGGTCATCCTTATGAAAATTAATAAGTATTTTCATACGCTTTCGAAAGAAACACACTTGTAACAAGCACTACCTTAGAAGAGTTAAGAAATTCAGAAAGAAAATCAGCAACAATTGTTGGAATTTATTTGACCTTTACCTTCAGAAACTTTGGATGGAAAAATAAATGTAATTTTCAAATGTCTGGCACTACTTCCTTTCTATGGTAATTTGTTGCTAATTATTTTCAAAATTATTATAATTTAAGAAAATACAGCTGTTAAAAACAGATGGTAGTGTACAATGAGTTGGTTAGCATTAGTAGATCTTCCAGATTTAATACATTTTTGTTCATGAACTAATAAAAATAGTGAAATATTAAGACTGACTTGTAAAATAAAGTTTTTAGAACTCTTACGCTTTAAAGCTTGGGAAAAAAAAAAAACATTGTATGGTGACAGAATATGAAGAGGTTACTAAGTTCCTGGCAATAAGTATCTGCATCACTAGAAGATTCCTGACATTTCATTACTTCCTAATATAGAAGCAGAAAATGGTAAGATGGAAAAACTAGAAGCTAAAGTTTGATGGATATTAGTGAGAAAATAGGTACATTTTTTATCTAATAAATAGTTCTAATACAGCTAAAATATTTGGACCTGATGTAGGAATAACCTAGTAAAATTCTATAATCTGAATGAGTCAAAAATTCTGACAGAGTAACTCTAAAGTCTATTGAATCTGTGCATCAGAGGTGTGAGTAGCTGTACTTCCACTGAGTGCAATGCAACAAACCTGCTTTACAAAACCTAGGGTCTGAGCCTTGACATGTTGTGATGTAATACTGTGACTGAGTTCTCCAGTATAGTAATTGGCATGAAAAAACTTGCATGTGGTAAACTGTTATCATTAATATTGTGGACTTCACAAACAGGACACTGGAAATATTTATGAAACTCAGACATCAAAGCAGTTTCTTTTTATCTCTCCTTTCACCCAGCCCTAGTAAAGCCTAATTGAAATACAATAATTATAAATGAGCTTAGCTTCTCAATTTAATTTCCTTGTGAGTAGTTTCATTTATTTTTCTTAGGCTTTGTTAACATGTTTTAATTAAAAGATTTAGCAAAGCTCAAGATACAACGTGCCATTAGGTATAGGAACATAATCTGAACCTCTTTTTATGAGTTTACCTGTTTGTGCAATTGACAGAGTAAATTTACTCATGAATCTGAGGAATATTATCAGGTAAGAAGCCATGTCCCTGAAATAGACTTTCCCAAGTCCACTTCAAGCAAAGCTTGACAAAAAGAATTCTGTATCCCTATTGGTGGATTTTACTTAATTTAAAAATAAATTCCACTCATAGAAAGACAACCTTAAACCATATTGGCCACAAAAGTCATACTAAAAAGTATTTTTTCAGCAGTCACAAATGACGTCTTCAAGAAGGCTAACCCCAGATTAACCAAACACGCACCAAGATCCACTAATGGTGAAAACAGCATAGAAGTCAACCACTTAGCTAGAGGCACTAAGGGGACATAAATCATTTCAAACATCAACATCTGTGCCCTACAGCTGTCTCAGTCTTTTCAGCCCATCGCTGGAAAACATTAAAATGAAGCCACACAGATGACTTCATTGGGAAACTATTTAAGGTGTAAAAACAGAGGGAGTATTGGAAGTCTTGGTTTGGTGGACCAATTGATATATTGATACCACAATACAGTGGGAGCCATCCTGAGAAGAAAGCAAAGGAGGGTCCCAGACTGCCTTTTGTCATTTCCATTTAATTATCACAGGTAAAATTGTTTAGCCAAATAAATGCTCTTACTCTGTGAAACACAAAGAAAACTTTGATACATGATCGGGCCTTACAGTTTGAATATACAGTAGAAACAGGCTTAGTACAAGCCATTATAACTTCTATAGCTTTTATATTGATAAGATTATTTTGTGATTACATTTTTAAGAGCATGCACCCAATGAAGAAATATGTGGTCTAAGACTAAAAATGCAAGTTTCTTCAATTCTTCTAGCAACAACTGTCCAACACACTTAATGACCTGTTGTATGTGGAACAAAACAATAATTTAGATAGTGCATCATGAAAGAAAAAGTTATGATAATAAAAATGTGTAATATTTATTCTTATGGAAAACATGATACTATATTTCTAGAGGATTACATACTTGTGAACATTTTCTGGTTTTGATGATACATTGAAAAGTCTTGAATATGTAAAAATATCCATGCATTTCTCATGTTTAATGCATGCTTTATATGAACTTGTATAAAAAGCATTAGAGTACTGTCATGCATGACTTTCAAAGTGTGCAGAAATACTAATCTTTCAATTTGTTAAGCATCTTTATTTATTTGAAATTGTACATGCATTCCAAAGAAAAGAACAATAGTCTTTTGCTCTCATCAGTCTTTCACACATTCAAAAATATGACTAAACAAGAAGATCAAAGGAATCTTCTTTCAGTCCCATTGCTCAGCATAATTCTTTTTAATTCCTCCTTTGCCCCATCTCCAATTTCAACTAAAATAGAAACAGTCTACTTGAATATTTTTGCCAGACTGAGTTATTTCCCTGTGAAACCTTGTGCTTGTCGCACAGAATGGTTTCCAGGTGCACGTAAGCAAAAATTCAGGTAGATTTCCATTTTTGAAGTTTTGTTAATTTGCTTTGTTTTTAACTTTACCGGAACATTTGGGCCTTGATATTTCTTTTTGATTTCATCATGGTCTACATAGTACTCTCACTAATTTGTCAGCTTCATAGATAGAAGACAGGTATTACTCAGAGAAAGTCTGCAGTGAAGTAAAGCAAAGTGAATACAGAGAGAAAATATTTTGTGTGACACAGTAGATCTCTGGCTCCTTTAAACCTTACCTGATGTAATACAAACTAAAAGGAGTCTGCAAAGGTCATACGTGCACAGCCAAAAAGATGATAATCTGATAAAACTCTTTTTCTTGAGAAAAGGGAAAGAAGGCAGCTATGAGTACAGCTGGGAGGCAACCCGGTGAAGCCTAGAAAAAAGCCTGTATAAACTGCAGAACCTTCATTTGCTCTTCTACATAGATGGCAGGCATAGTTCTGAGGATCACTATTTGGTGCTGAAATTTTTTCTACCTACTACATCTTATGACTTCTACAAAATCTTACCTTTTTCCAAAGTTGGGTGGATTTTTTTTAATTAAAAAAAAGGAAAAATGGAAAGAGAAATAAACAAATCATAAGGCCCAGAGGCCTTCTCTGAGAGCTCATAATCATGATTTTTTTTTTCTTTATAACCTCCAACAAGTGCAATCAAACAAACAAACCACAGAATTATTATTCTACATTTACCAAGTCTGGGGAAGAGTCCCCATGGCTGAGCCAAAGAAACCCTTCCCACCTATTTGCTTCTTGGATGAAGCAGGGATGGTGCTTAATCTCCCGGCATGCTGGCGTTTGCTGCACCTGAACTTCTGCTCCTGATGTATGCTTCTCAGTCTACAGTGTGCCCAGCACCTTCCTTCTCACCATACAGAGTCCTGTTTGGGAGGAGCAAGTCAACTTTGACCCTGCTGCCTGTCTCCTGAAGAGCTTAATGGAATAGGCTTTCTCACATAATAAGCCTCTGCCCAAAGCCTCCCCTCCAAATTGTGTCAAAAATAGAAGCCCCTATAAACCAAGAAAAGCTTTATGTAATTAGTCAGCGGCTAGAGAAAATGGCGTGGCTAGACCTAGTTCTTAGCTGGAAGTAGTTCAAAACCATGTCTCCTCTCTCCCAAAACCACTCCTTAAACACTGCTATGCAGGAAAAGGAAAGCATTTCTTCTCACAATGAAATTTCTGCTTTATATAATATATTTTAAAACACATTGGCTGGAAGGAGGCTAGGTTTGAAAGTGATTCTCTAGCCTTGTGGCTTGTACTTTTACTCAAGAAAGCAGGAAAAGTAGAGAAAAGAGCTGGTGTCCTGGTTCTGGTAGATCTCCTCTTGTGTTTTAGGGAAGACCTTTGTTAAAGCAAGTATATGACTATTTGGAACATTAGTTTGAAATGAGTTCTCTTAATTTTCAAGAACCTCTGCACTTCCAGCATCAAGAAAAGATCAGAGGGTGAACACAGTGGGATGGTTAGAGCGCACAGGTTGAGTTGAGATCTTATGGTGGCCCCTATTTATCCATTTATTTATTTTTCTCTCCAGGAAAACAGGGTTTTAGTTTTGTATTTCTAAAACTGTCATGTAGCAAAAGGGTTTGCTTGTATTGCTTTTGAAATGAAACCATGATTTATATAGTCATGTAGTCATATTTGACTCTGATTAGTGATCTTTCCTGAAAGGGTCAGGTGCCTCTTACATTGTGAGGGGAGTGCTTGTGTACTAGCAGTCAAACCCTTGCTACCATCACTGAAGCCAAACAAATAATAAAAAAAAAAAGTAAGAAAAAAGAAGTAGTAAAAGGATTCTTTACAGAAAATAAAGTAGTGCTGTGAAGTCCAGAGCAACTAATTGTCAGAACTGACAGAAACAAGCACACAGTGAAACATAAATACCTTCAAATAAACATAGAGGTACTTCAGCTACCTCAGAGCTGGGTCAGTCAATGTTATGAAAGAGAAGTCTGTGAGCAGACAACCACTCCGTGTCACTGCACATAGGACTGTGTTTGTCCCCCTGTATTATAACATACACCATTCTTACTAAGACTTTTCCTGGGCTTCTGAGACGATCAATTGAATTTTACTGACGAAGAGTATGTCATACAGCCAGATTTTCAGTAATGCTCCCTGAGCATGAAATCAATGAGGCTGCAATCTGCCAGCATCATTGCTTTTTAAGCCTGTTGGTGCTAAGGATTACAGTGCCAGTCAGGGCAAGTCAAGCTCAGTGAGTTTCCAGACAGCTCTACTGGCCTGTAGCACTATTCACAGCACTATTTAAAGTGTGAACCAGTCTGTAGTTGCAGCAACTTCTTTACCTTGATTCTTTATTCCTTTGGCTGCATTGAAGGAAAGACCTGTGATTTCCTTTCCTGGGTGTTTTATCACGGTCTCTTTAGATCCAAAGGCTCAAAAGAGAGAGCTGGTAATTTACACTGAGTAAGAGTGCCTGTAGCATGTCCCAGGAGTTTTTTTTTTTCTGGGGAAAAATGTTTTCTTTTCCTGGTCATCCTCTTAATTCAAAACAAAAATTGCCTGGGCAAGTGTTCACTGTCTACCTGAACCTCATATATGGAAGATGGGGAATTGCATCTGTGGAAAATGAGAGTTCATCACCTTAAAATGTCTCACTTATGGAGGCATTTTCTGCTTCATAATAGCTCCATGATGAATAGCAGCCCTATGTGAAGGTTGGTGGAGATCTAGCCCAAATCTTCCCCTGTTTAGGTATTGTTAAATAAGCTATTTACACTGGTTTGTGTTGTCCTGTAGGACACACTGATATTAAATACACAGTAAGATTTTGTTTTGGACAGTGCAAGAGTTAGTTGCTAGGTTGTGCGCTATGCTGACAGCTGCAGGTTGACTGCATGGAAACATTCGCAGGCTGGCCACTGTGCAGAGTTGGCTGCTACCAGGCATGGTCTTTAAGGACTGCAAGATCATTTAACTAATTCTGCAACAAGTTTCTGTGTAAGCATGACTGTGAAGAAAAAGTAATTATGGAAAAAAAAGCATAGGGAAGGGAGGCTACAACTCCTTCAACAGAACTGTCATTCTAGAGTTGATTTACCTAGAATGATTTTTGCGGTTTTGCTAACATGGATTCATATGTAAGTCTCTCATGTCTAGAAAGCCAATGTGGCCTACAAGTAGCATTCTCAGACTAGTTCTCCAGTTGTGCTTTTCACAGTGGTGAGCAGACCGAGACTGGTAAATTCACAGAGCACTAGTAAAAACTCCTGTACATGTAGCAGTCTGAATATGATTGCTTCTATAGCTCTAAAAATATCCAGGTTTGTATTTACCTATTAGTTGATAAGAATGTTCACTTTTTGAAATACTGTATATAAGGCTGTGTAGTTTAACCCCAGTCAATGACTAAGCACCACACAGCTGGTCATTCACTCCCCCCATAGCAGGATGGGAGAGAGAATCAGAAGGCTAAAAGTGAGAAAATTCATGGGTTGACATAAAAACATTTTTATAGGTAAAGAAAAAGCCACATATGCAAGCAAAGCAAAACAAGAATTCATTCACCTCTTCCCAGAAACAGGCAGGTATTCAACAATTTCCAGGAAAGCAGGGATCCTTCACACTTAACAGTTACTTGGGAACACATTGTCACACTGAATGTTTTTGCCTTCCTCCTTCTTTCCCCAGCTTTATACACTGTAGGATGGCATGGCATATCCCTTTGGCCAGTTGGGGTCAGCTGTCCCAGCTGTGTCCCCTCCCAACTTCTTGTGCACCCCCAGCCCACTTGCTGGTGGGGAGGCGTGAGAGGCAGAAAAGGCCCTGACTCTGTGTCAGCACTGCTCAGCAGTAATGAAAACATCCTTGTGTTATCAACACTGTTTCCAGCACAAATCCAAAACACAGCCCCACACTAGCTACTGTGAAGAAAATGAACTCCATCCCAGACAAAACCAGCACAAAGGTGATTTTCTTAACAGGTGGAAAGTCAAACAAGAAGATGCAGTGATACAAAGGGTGCTTAATTCTTCAGTTCAGTGGTGGAATTAAGAATAAGAAAGTATTATACATACAAAAAGAGGTTTTACTAGAAAATGAATATACATACAGAAATGTAACTACTGAAAAAAATAAATAAAAGATACTAATTTTCAGAAAAGTCTTATTCAATTAGCTCTGAATAAAGAACTTCCTGCACACCATTGCCTGTAATAAAGGAATTCTGGATGAATTCATAATAGCAAATTTCACTGAAAGCTATAAACCATGGATGCCTATGATTGCTCCACATTATCCTTTTCATACTTGGAACATTAAAAAAAAAAAAAAAGCATAATATAATCAGGAAAACAGATTCAGTCAAAACAAGGAAGAAAAATTAATAAATCCATTCTGAACTACTTGGTATATATTTCTTGCATCTCAGACTGTTTTGGTTATATTACTTACACTTTTGCTTATGCTGTGTTTATCTTATTTTTTGTTGTACAGTGTTATTTTACTTAAGTGAAAAGGACACGTGCGTGTCTTTCAGGTGGTTGGCGGAGCTTTGATCCCTTTCAAGACATTCCTGGATTCATTGTATGTTAGCCCCAAAAGGACTACTTTGGTTATCTGATTTTTACTTTTTGAATAGAGGACACAAGACTCCATCAAGCATATTTGAATTAATTCTCTAAACATGGTGTGGAACCATTTATAGTGTGAAAAGTTAGTGAATTATGTCAAACCAGTTATTTTGAAAGTGTGTTTTGTGGAACATGTCCAGATAACATGAAGAGAATTCTCATAAAGAGAATCATAGAGAATTGCAGTTGCTGGTTTTAACAATAACTCATATTATTTTTCACATAACTGCAGAAATCCGAACAAGCGATTACCATATTTTGAACTTGTGTAGGCTGACAGTATAGTTACATACAGAAATATATTCCACATTAGATAGAGACAAAGTATTAGTTAGAGACAAATCCCATGTGTTTTGTCATGCTCCAAGCACAAATGACAACTCCTCAGTTGTGTTATTGCAAAACAATTCTAAACATTTTTGAACTATGAACCAGAATAAAAAATACATATAAAATCTAATAACAGTTATTTTTCCCCAAAGGGGAAATATTTATAAATAAAACTTCATGAATCTTCTCAGTGAAAAAATTCAAGACTGTATGAAATCTCAGAACACTGAAGTTGGCACTGCACATCTAGCTGCTTCTGAATGAACAGTCAAGATATTTGATGTGTTCTGATATGATCCAGGACCAAGTATGTTTCCTGGTTTTTAGCCTTTCAAAGGGATAAGCACCCTCGTTGATTATCAGTGAGAGTAAATATACAGGCGATAGAAGCGCATACATGCTTTTTTTTTAATAGTAGTATGCAGTTGCAATGTTTTGTCTTGAACTAGCCTTCATAGGATGGGGTACAGTGTGTTTAATGAAAAGGGTTCCCTTGAATGACAGCTGAATACCACAAAGAAAAGGGCAGCCCTGCATGGGTCATGACTGAAATTGGCTGCTGCTGTGATTTAGTAAGAGCTTTTCAGTTGGGAAGTGGATATTGTAACTCACAAAAGGTAACTTACAGCAACAAATTGAGCTGAATAGGGCTCTGAACTAATTCATGGTTTATTGAGTTCCCCTCTCGTCAGTGATAGCCAACAGTTAACTGAAGTGATTAGTTCAATATTCAGTCACAATGATATACAGCCAACTTTCCAGCTTACAGAAATCCTGAAAGGTTTTTTAAAAATCCTCGTAAGTAACATAACTAAAAAAAAAAAAAAAAGACACAAAATTTGCAGCATGGGAGAAGTGAGTTAAGCACAAGCCAGGGGATGATGGTGTTCTTGAAATGTATCATAAAACACACAACTGCAATTAGTGTTTACCTCCCTAAAAGGAATTTTAGATAATTCTTGTTACTGCCCAGCATTACTGGGTACACCGAGGAAACTCTATTGGTGGTTCTGTTACCTGCAAACTTATGAAAATATATAATAATTAATATCTCTTAGGTAGTAATGCACATTAACCCTGAAATAGGAGTGAGCTAGAACTTTTCATTTTTGTGCTGTAGAGAGAAGACAACTGTGAGTTAAAATATCAGTAACTCTTTGTAACATTATCATGATGGATAAGAAATAAACATGGGTTCATATTAGAAGGTAGCTTTGCAACAACCGAATTTAGAAATGGAAGCTTAAAAACTGGACCTCATTGTTATTGCAAGTTGCAGCAAGTTATAGCCCTGTTTTCTCCTCACCTTTTCCAGGTATGGCTGTATCCTGGTCCTAGAGGCAAATAGCTGGCTAATTCCCGTGTTCAGCAGAAGGAGGGTATATTTGTGTGGGATTTTTTTTCCAAGGTCTACGTACCAGTGCTTATCCAGATTGTGTAATGAACTGTGTAAAGTTACACATTAAGGCACAGAAGAATCCTAAAAGCCTTTAGTAATATCACAAAAAATATCTACTTCATAAAAAGCTTCAATTGGCAAGAATTTAAACCAGAAGTTCTAAGAGAAAATGTATTCCTTCCTTAAAGAATGTGAAGAAGGTTTGAAGTTGCCTTTTAATCCTGATTTTAGAAAAGTTTTATGTGATGTTATTGGGCCAACCTGAAGGAAATGGGTCCCTGGTTTTGGCTAGAGGCATGACATGCCTTTTCAAAGTCAGAGACAGCATCTCCTGTTATTAAGAAGGCTACCTTGTAACCATTTAACTGCAACCTTAAAGGGTCGTAAAGGGGGCTACTCCATGAATAAGACCTCGAGGCAAAGCAAGTGGGCAGTCAGGAGACTGAAACAAAAAAAAGGATTTTCAAATTGTGGGTTAAAAAAAAATGCTTAGTAGTAATATTACCAGGATGATTGGAGTTATATCAGGAGGTTAAAGAAACATATTAAAGAACAAATGTCAAAAGGCATGGAACTGTTCAAGTACATAGGTATTTAAGTCATAGGAAATCAAAAGCATATTATCTCATTTTTGCCCTACTTATTTTAAAATATATAATAAGGAAGGAAAGGGCAGATGAGCCTCAAATGTAGTTGCTGGATTTTCTGTGATCCCTGGCATTAGTGTTGGGGATCAAATTCCTTCTTGCTATAGCACACCTGATTTTCGTGAGATTTGACCAGTAAGGGGTTTGGTCTTTGTGTAGAGCAGATTGCACATAACATCCACACATATAAAAGCATCTCTTTCATAATGGCAGCAGTTTATCTAGCACTATCACAGGTGCATCAGATTGTCATCCTGTTTCTCCAGGTAACAATAGCAGGATAGCCATGAAAATAAGGACAAAAATAGCTGTTCCTGTAAAATTGTAAATGTTCATATAAATCTAATTGGTCTTATTCATATCCACTTGCAACACAAAATCAATATTAGGACATTCAACCTTTTCAATTTTAAAATATCAAATTATTAGCTCTTATAATTTGAACTGCTCATGGATGGTTCACTAAGTTAAAGAACACCCAGCAAATAATTTGAAATAATTAATAAATATAGAGAAATCATGACTAGCTCACTGATGTTCTGCAAACAGGAAAACACATTACATTTGTTGAATACGTTATTAATTGAGAGTTATTTATTAAATTCTACAAAGCAGTATGTCTGCCACAGTCAAGCTGAACTCTCAGGCACGTGATTAACTTGAGGAATGTGGCTGGCCTGACTAAACCTAAGGGATTACACACACTTAAAATTCAGAATCTTCTTATGTATTTTGTATTGGAAACAGGAGACTTCTAAATGTACCCAGTGGAAATTTTGCCCTTCATTTCCACAGGAGCAATAATAAGGTCCTAAAGGAGGTTTGTTCTCTTTTCTTTATGTTTCACTCTCTATAATTCTTTCTTTTTTCCTTAATTACAAACAATTAACATTCACTCTCTAACTGTTTACCTGCCTGTGCATCTCTGAATCATCACATCTCACAATCCCACAAGTGGGGAAAACAGGTCTCCACTAGGACTTCAACGTTTGCCTTGAAGTTGCCACGAGTTGCATCATCATGGTTGCAAGGCAGAAGATGTACAGTTGTGATATTACAGGTGGCTGTCTGAAGAACTGTATACAACCTCTAAGCTATGAATGTAAACTAGCAGGGAATTTAAAGAAAAGCTAACTCAAGGCTGATTTAATGAACAATCTAACCTCAGAAGTTATACAGAATTATTTTTCATGTAGGAGTCATTCTCTCAAACTGTACATAATGCATGTACACTGTCATTGTAGTTTGGATCAGGATTGGTTTTTGAAGTAAATCCTAATTGCATCTGCTTTGGTGCTTTGGTTCACACTGAAGAGTATCCGGAAGCACAAACGTTGTTACTTTCCAACGAAACTGAATAAGAAGGAATGCTTCAAAAGGGAACCTGAGTCTGCTTTAGCTGCTGCTGGGTGTTGAGTTCACAGGACCACATTGGACCTAATCCATAGGAATCACACATGCATAGGGTTCCTATTGGCATCTGACAGGCCCATTGCTAGCGTACAACACTATTTCTTAGTTTACATATAGCTCAAAGTGTCTAAATTGCTTCAGTGCTATCAGTTGATCTATTACAGCTCATAATAGATGATAATCTGAACTATTCTGTTTCTACAGTCTAAACTGTTGGATAAAGATAAATGTACTAATAACATTCTAAAACTTTACAGAAATATTTCATTCAGAAAAATCAACTTTTACCATTTCCAAAGTCACATAATGGGAAAAGATTTGTTGAATTTTTTTAATAGTTTTTTTATAGTTTTTTTATAGATTTTTTATAGTGATGTTTAATTGCAGTCCCCTATTAAGTTAGTGTAATGTTTTAAAAACTCAGAAGCTTCTTAACCAGATTCTCTTATTTTTGATAGTCATGAAACCAGCTCTATAAAAGGAAGAGGAATGAGTAATCACTTCAGTGTTTTCTGTTATGTGCTAAGGGGTTTAATCATTTCATTAATCAGCCATTTTTATAGATCAAACTATATTCAGTCTTCCATGAAGATTTTATTCTGTGATCATTGTATGAAAATAAAATGGTGAACAGGAAATTGAAACTGTTATTATACAGGAAATAACAGCACTCTGTCAAAATCTACAGAAGAAACATATGTTCAAAGTTACTGTCAATATCTAACATATCAGATCAGATAGAGAGAAAGACCGAAATTACAAGAATCATTATAATATCAATTCAGGGCAAAGTTCTGTGTGAAAATAAATCCTTTCCAGCTTCATGAAAAGGAGCTGAACACAGAGTATCTGATGGAGCAAAGATCCTGTCATAATTTCATATACTAGTGGATCATATGTCAGAAATTTTGTTTCTCTCTTCCATCCTTCCACGCTTCACACAGCCTCAGCTGTAATGTCTAATATGTGTAATGAACTCTGTGCCTTCGTTATTGATGCCTAGCTTGCCAGAACTGCTATGGTGTTCATCACCAGCCAGGTATTACGTGTTTAAGTGCTATTGTCTCTAGTACAGTCCTGCTACAATTTATTTGGATTTTTTTTATAAAGACAAATATTGTTGGATTAAAGCTGTTATAAAGTGTCAGGATGGAACGTAAATTCAGGTAAAATACATCAAGTTCTGGGAACTGCTGGCAAGGTTTGTGAACTTTTGTAAGTGGACTGAGAAAAATGTATTCTGTGATAATCATTACTGCTTCAGTACTTAACTGCTACGTTACCCATATTTGTTTAAGCTATCCACTGTTCATATAGTAACTCATCACATGGAAAATGTTTTGCATTCTGAGGGCAACCTTTGTACGGCAACAGGTGGAATGAGAAACCTACCCATCTAGGTGGCATGCTGCCTTTAACCACCAACTGTAATGTTTATTTTCCACATTCATTTCACCTCAAACTCAAAGGGAAATTAGGAACAACAAAACACCTGGGATTTACCAGCCACAGAGTTCCCAGGCAGTTTATCCCCTTTCTTAGCCCTTTCTAATTTCAGCTGCTAGAACGAAGTTCTTTAGTCAGAGTAATCTGCAGGATGCTCAGTACAGCACAGGCAGAGCAGCAGTGCACATTTCTGTGCACTCGGCCTGGTAGAGTCCTGAGCTATGTGCTCAGTATGGCCTCATATGTGCTTGTTGTAAGAAATCTTCTGATATTGTCAATATTTGAGTAGGTTCTTGTTAAGCGCTTCTTCTGAGACCAGGTGGTCTTCTCTTGCTCAAGTTCTGTGAATCAGTAGACCATAAGCTTCCAAAGTTCTCAAGTTGTCTCATACAGTTGAACTATGTAACATGAAAACAGTAAGCAGTACGCAAATCAAAGAAGATATTGTGCAAAATTTCAAAGCTAGTCAGAAACCTCTCTGTGCTAACAGAAACAGGAGGGGTTTCTGACTTGTCTGGTAAGGACCCATCACCAATAGTCTTGAACAACAACTGATAAAACTGTGTCAAACATCATCATCTGTGACTCATTGTCTCTTCGATGCTTCTTGTTACCTAGAAGTTAATTTTTACCTTTCATCTTTTAAAATCAAAATTTCTACTATAGTGAATACAACTGTGTTGTCTGTATCATATTAAGAAAAAGTTCCTCCTTTATTTTCTTTTTTCAGACTTTAGACCCAAAGTTGGCTCCAGCAGACTTGTCTAGACAACTAGTTGTCTAGGTGTCATGTTAATAGCTAATTCCTAAAGTCTGATACATAGATACAAGAGCTCACAGAGAGCTTATGGGTCAAGCTTA
>NW_010234012.1:0-2499 GCF_000690775.1 Eurypyga helias | reverse complement strand
TGTAGCCCCTTCAGGTACTGGAAGGCTGCAATAAGGTCTCCCCAGAGCCTTCTCTTCTCCAGGCTGAACAAGCCCAAGTCTTTCAACTTGTTTTTAGAGCAGAGGTGCTCCAGCCCTCTGATCATCATTGTGGCCTCCTCTAGTCTCTCTCCAACCATTCTATATCCTTCTTATGTTGGGTGTTCCACAGCTGGACTCAGTACTCCAGGTGAGGTCTCACAAGAGCAGAGTAGAGGAAGAGAATCACCTCCCTCTACCTGCTGGTTACACTTCTCCTGATACAGCCCAGGATACGGTTGGTTTTCTGGGCTGCCAGTGCTCACTGTTGGCTCACCTTCAGCTTTGCATCCACCAGGACTCCCAAGTCCTCCTCAAAGCTACTCTTAATCCATTCTTTGCCCAGCCTGTACTTGTATTTGGGATTGCCCCGACCCAGGTGCAGGTCCTTGCACTTGGCCTTGTTGAACTCCATGAGATTGGCAGTGGCCAACCTCTCCAGACTATCAAGATGCCTCTGGATGGCATCCCTTCCTTCCAGCATGGTGATCACACCACACAGCTTGGTGTCGTCAGTAAACTTGCTGAGGGTGCACTCAATCCCATCATCTATATCACTGACAAAGATGTTAATCAGGTACCAACACCAGCCCCTGAGGAACACTGCTCTTTACTGGTCTCCACTCAGGCATTGAGTAATTGACCACCACCCTGTGAGTGCGACCATCCAGGCAGTCCTTTATCCATCTAGTGTTCCCTCCATCAAATACATATCTCTCCAGTTCAGAGACAAGGATGTCAGGTGGGTCGGTATCGAAGGCTTTGCACAAGTCCACGTAAATTACATCGGTTGTTCGACCTCTGTCCACCAAGGTCCAGTCCCCATCGTAGTCCACCATATTCGTCAGGCATGATCTGCCCTTGTGATGCCATGTTGGCTTTCACCAATCACCTCCTCCTCATTCTCCATGTGCCTCAGCTTGATTTTCAGGAGGATATGCTCCACGATCTTGCCAGGCACAGAGGTGAGACTGACTGGCATATAGTTCCTGGGTCCTCTTTTTTTCCCTTTTTAAAGATGGAGGTTATGTCTCATAAACTGCTGCTGGAACCTCTCCATTTATTTGACATATTAATGCTACAGTATTTTATTCCTAATCTTACTGATTTTTTTTTCTTTTTTTGGATAAAACTTTCTTATGCTCTACTTTGTTAATTTCTTTGTTTTGGTTTATGGATTTTTCTTAGGGTGAGTGGAGAAAAATGGAAAATATGAAGGAAATGTTAAACCACGTGAGAGTTTACTTTAAAATCCAAACTGGTTAAATTCTGAATACTCAAAAACCCCTACCAGAACCCACCAAAGAAAAAAAAAATTAACCCCCCCCCACATTTCCCTGTTACTTTCCATGTCTGTCTTGCAGCCAAAATTCCTAAAGCAATCTAATAGTATGTCTTTAAATGACTATGCTTTTTGAGCAGATATTTTGTTTGTCTGTTTTAAGAGTGATCCAAGTATCTACATTACATTCAGCATATGGAGGCTGAGTGCAAGTAAGTTTCCTAGGAGTGACATGATTATTTAGAGCCGCTTATTTTGTTTGGGTCATCCAAATTTAGACTACAAAAAGGTATGAATTAACTTTTCTGTTTCTGCACAAAGCAAATCTGCATAGCTTAAAAAACTTCTTGCAGCATAGACTACTTCAGGTAATATATGGTACATATCAACAGATACTTACCAATATGCTTTTTCTGCAATTGTTTATCATCTTACATACATGATGTTTCTTTCACTCATAAGGGTACACGAAGAAACCTTTATTTTCATGTTAGCAGCCATGAAAGTGTGCTATAGTTGATATTCCTTCAGCTGACCATACTCTGAGAGGAGCTTGTGTCAAAGTACCCTCTGGTGACCCCATAACATAAGGGCCATATGTTAACCACTTTTCCTGTTCACAATCGTAATACTGTAATTTCCCTCTGGACTTGACTCTGCTCGAACAAAGACAAAGAAAACATACACAATTTCACTTGATCTTTTTCTGTCAGACAAGAATGAAGCAGCCAAAGGGGAAAGTGTAGAACCTCTTGGGTTGGATTTTTGAGTGCTTTTTGTTGATGAGGCCAACAGAGTTATATACATACATCATACGTACAAACAGCTAGCTGCTTTACTGTTTTTGTGGTATCCTATGGAAGGTAGCAGTGTGAAGTCCCTATCAGGATATCTTTCTGTTTAGATGATGGGATGGTGGGTGCTTAGGCAAAATCAGGGAAAACAAAATAATTATAAATTATTGTTACAGGAGAAAGGAAGAAATAAAAGAAAAGCACAAAAGTTCTGCAATGTCATGAAGTAACCTTTATGTATGCACTGTACTGCTATGTATCAGAAGACAGAATTCTTATGTTCAACTTGCGAGATTTAGGATTTCAACAGTGGTGACAAGAAGATTTACATTGTTCCTTGTGTACCTTTTTTTTTTTTTTCCAGTT
>NW_010234011.1:130145-131028 GCF_000690775.1 Eurypyga helias | reverse complement strand
CGCTTGGCTGCGGTTCCGCGCTGGCGTTGCGGGAGCGCCCGGGCCGCTCACGTGAAAAGCCGCATCCCCGGTGCGCGTAGGGGTGAGATGGCTCTGTCGGGGCAGCGGCTCTCCGCGCTCTCCCTGCTGGCGGATGGGGCCGCCGTATTGCTGACTGATTCTCGGGCATGATCTGTTAAACGTATGTTTAGTATATTCTCCTCCCGCTGTTCATGGGATCCGCTAATCTCTATCTTAGGCAAGGTGTATATATATAGTCGTTATACTGCTCTGCTTCTGCTGCTTTCAACTGTTTTTTTTTCCTAAATACCTTACGGCTACAGCTCGTGACTGACGCTTTAGGCTTGGTGGTGAATGCTTAGACTGACTATTGATGTGATTGTGGTACGTAGAGAGGTCCCTGCTTCTTGAGTATTAACTGTATGATCTTACTGTCTGAAACGTCAACACGTTTATCTTGGCAGATGTGGGGTTTTGGGGTTCACATGTTCAAATTCTCAAATCAAAGGCAAGAACTTCTTCCCCCTCCTCTCTATTCTGTCTTTTCAGACTGTATAATAACTGTCTTAGTGATAGTCCTTCATTGATTGTGTTCATAGTATCTAAAGGTTGTAGATACCCATCTTGATCGTGCTGATGCTTCTCTGATAATTAACGAGTCAGAGACACTGTACTGTGGAAATAAATACCAGCTGTCCGTGTGGTGGGGCAAGCATCTCAAACATCTACTGTATCTCCAAATGTTTTTGCAGTAACAAAATCCCACCACTCCTAGTGTCTGTATTTTAGCTGTTAATTGTGAAGCTTAACACAGAGCAGTTTGATATTTGAAGTATGGAATTTCTGGTGCTGTCAAGAACACTTTGTGAATCATAAATAGCAA
>NW_010234011.1:69937-130114 GCF_000690775.1 Eurypyga helias | reverse complement strand
AGTGGGGAAAGAGCTATCCATCAGGTGAGACCCAGCCCAATAGTTTTCCTTCTTTCCTGTCCATAGTTTCTTTTAATTTTTTTTTCTTATTCATGACTTGTAACACGATGGGTTAATTTCAAAATATTTCTCAGTTGAAAGATAGGATTGTTTATAAACTAATTGCTATTTTCCCTATAGATAGCATGTATTGGTTATATAAAATCTTCAGAAATTGTTAATGTATTTTTAATGCAACTGCGTGTTTTGGGGGTTTCAGCTTGTTTTAAGAATTCAGACCTTTTAACAGCTTAGGGATTTATGAATTTTTGTGAGCGTTGCTTTTTTTTATATATATATCACAGTTTTGTTTCAAGGAATGATTAGAAGTTTTCTGAATAACATGTTACCTATAGGTTTTGTTCTATTAATATCTAATCTTTAAAAACAAACAAGAAAACTATGTTATAAACACTTAAGTAAAAATATTTTCTTTTTAAAAGAAGAGTGCTTTTTGTTTCCCAAATTTAAAATCTTTACATGACATGTATAAATCAAAAAATATAAAATTCTTATTTAAAGCAACTCTAAGAAGGTGGGAATGCAAATTACTGCTCTTACCATCTCAAGTAGTCAGATGTGTAAGTAAATGAACATATT
This sequence comes from Eurypyga helias, assembly GCF_000690775.1. Taxonomy (NCBI): domain Eukaryota; kingdom Metazoa; phylum Chordata; class Aves; order Eurypygiformes; family Eurypygidae; genus Eurypyga; species Eurypyga helias. The sequence goes on along the minus strand of NW_010234011.1, from coordinate 129,475 downwards.
GTATTGATAGCTTATGTATAAAAAAGCCATTGATGTTGAATTCAGAATTTGATAAAAGCAGTGTTACGTGAAAAAAGATTTAGCAAAGGAAATCTATTATTGTTCATTTGATGTGCATCATGTTTTGAAAACTGAAGAAAGGACATGGTTGCTCACACATGTACCCACGGTCACGTGTGTATGGACGTACACGACACTTTTACTCTGCAGTAATGGCCTAGGTATAGGTAAGCGTATACTTTCTTCTTTTCATTAAGGCAAGAAATTCTGAGGATTGGCATTGATGTTAATTGGAGCAGGCAGGATATTATTTCAATGTGATTCATGAGCTCTAAATGGTATGAATTTAGTTCTTAAATGATCTTAATCTGAAAAATGTAAGAAGAACAATGCTTCTTAATTTATCATTATCTTGGGGCTTTGATTATGGGAAAACAGGCCTCTCCATTTGGTTAGGAATATTTTCTGTTCCCATTTTACAGACTAGGAGAATGATGTGCCCTTTCTTTGCTTCAGCCATAATGACTGGCAGTATCTCACAATGACTGTAATGGACTAGAGTCTAAAACTTTTTAAGTTTTAGAGACCAAATATTAAATTTGTGATGGTGCTATGTCTGAAATTCATGAGTGTCAGATTTCTTGTCCACTACTTGCTTATCTAGAGTTGTCTGTTGATTATATTTCATGTTTTCAGTACATTTGAGTTGATGTTAAACACCATGTAACTGAAAAATGTCTTTCTAAAACTTTTGTTCTTCTAAATCTTTGTCTTTCTAAATTTTCTAATTTTTGTCTTTCTAAAACTTGTTTTAGTAAAATACTGAGGATACCCAAAAACGCAAGTCTGCAAAAATTTACTAAATGCCCAGTGGGCTAATCTATGCTGAGAACACAAGTCACTTTTTTTCCTACTGTGTTTCCTGCTGTAACAGAATATTTATCCTTTGAAACCTGGGTAAAAGATACTTAAGCTGCTTCTTTGTTTTAGTGATACTTTTTCTCTACTACAGATTACTTATAACTTTGATATATTAAGTATGTTATTAAAAATAAGTATTCCTTCTTTGTTTTCAGTCTGTAGCAGTGACCCATTTTATCTTCTCTGTTTAAAAGAACAAAAATCCTAAATATTTGATATTAATCTCCTTGGCCAAAGCTACTGTGTGAGGCTATTGTTGTATTGTTTTTCACTTTATAGTGTAGAATTCTAATTTCTGAGTCTTAGAAAACAAGTAGTATAATATTGGAAGGGAAAGATCACTTCTAGTTAAATGTGTTGTCTATAAGTATATTGAAATTAAAATGACTGTATTGCGTTGGGCTCAGCACTGGCTTGTTGCTTTGGAAGCCTTCACTCAGCAGTACTTGTTTTCTGTAGCCTTAATGAGCAATTACTGCAGTCCTCCAGTTCAGAGCCTCTTTTAAGTAGACAGTACTGCTTGTTCCAAATTATAGATGTATTTTTCTGGTTTGCCTGTAGGCTGTTGGCATTTTTGGTGTTTTGGTTTGTTTTCCTGAATGTAGACAGATGTTTGCTAAGGGTTATGAAGAGTCCATAAATGTCGTCTTTTTTTTTTTTTTGGGTGGAAGGCAGTTGTGGTTTTACATATAAAGCTCTGCTTTTATGCAGTTATGTGCATGCGTGTCTTACCTGTGCTTTTCTTTCGATCTTATGGACTTCAATCTTAAATAACTGGCAACATTTTGACATAAAGAATTTATATTTCCATTGATGTAATATTGGGGTTTAGATGTGAAAAGGCTTGTAAGCAAATAGTCCCTTCTGTAACTCAGTTTTTGTTTATATAATAGAAGAACTTTAGGAAGTGGAACTTGGCAAGTTCCACTCATTTCCGTGGTAGTGGGTGGTGGACTGTTGTTCTTGATAGAGAATGCAAAACTTGGAAGTAGTTTACTGTCTTCCACTGTGTTTCCTCTTACCAGTGCTCTGATCCTATGGAAACTGGTTCCAAAAGGTGGCAGTAGCCAGTAGTGGAGTGGGAGGTATGATGGGGCTTTCATGTACTTGTCGGAGGAGCGAGACATTCTTGCACCATTTTTGTAGAGTAATAAAGATTCATAAAGGTGGTGTGGCTTATGTGGAACAACATAGATACCTTTTTTTAAAAGCAAGCAAGTAAACTTTTTCTCATAACACATGCTTTTTTTTAGAAGACATTTTCTTTTTCAGCTACTCTGATGTGTGATACGATTTTTCTGATTTAGCTGTGTGTCCCATTTTGTTTCTGAGTTAATTTCTTGCACAAGACACTAGCCAGCTACGGGACCTGGGAAGTGTCACTGGGAAAGAAATTAATACAGAAGCAGAATTCCTCGCTGTGGGCTTCCTTATGGGCTGGATAAAAGATTTCCTACTTGTTCCTATAAGCCATTCCCAACAGGAATTTCTGTGACACCTCATATACAAGTTTTCTCTTTCGAATTCTGTCTTCCACACATTTACCACTACTTACAGAGCCTATCCCGCCTCTGATGACCATATTGCTTTCGTATAGATGGGTACTTCTGGTGCCTCTTTATCACCAAATTATTTCTTGCTCTCTACTGCTGCCGTGTCTTCTCTGACTTAGTTCTATGCCTCATTCGCCAGCTTTTCCTGTTCCTTTCCAGATTCTTCTTACTTCCACTTTTGCACAGCTCTTAGCCCTTCCTGTTTACAACATTTGAGAACCTTGCTTACAGGTCTCATTCTTCCATAATCACCTCATGTGCTTCATAAACCCTAACAACTAAATATTTCTCGCCTTCTGTACATCCAGGTTATAGGTGTGCACCTATGAGCTCCCAATTCATCCAACATTTTGTCTGCTTTTCTGCAGAGCTCTATGTCATCATGCCAAGCCCTTTTGTTCAATGAAGTGCAATGAATTGAAATCCTGGCAGTTCTGCTTTTTCACACCTTTGATCTTATCCATCACCAGCCTCCCCATATAGTTTCTCCCAGAGGTAAGCCTTTCTCCATCATCTGTCCTCCATGCTTTTATCCAGACCTGAATATGAGAAAGAAATGCCACCCTTATTGCATTTTTACTGGGCAAGTGCCACATACCAGGTTCTATAACACTGGGTTAGTGTTGAATTGAGAACTCTATGGTTTTGCAAACTTCAGCTTTATGTTCCTTTCTCTCTCGTTTTTATTAGTACTTTGACTACTACAAGCAAATTCTATCCTACCTGTATAAAATATAAATAATTCTCTTTGATGTAGAGCATACAATATGGCCTCAACTAGTAAAATAGCATTCAGATGCGTATCTTAATATATTTTTTGTTACTTAAATTCATAATATTAACTGCTTTGAAGTGACAAAGATCTGGTTGTAGGTGTAGTGACTGGTATTGTTTCTTCTTCCTTATTCGTATTGTAATATAGGTAGGCAGTAAGTTACAAAAGAAAAACCCTATAGTGAGAATTTGTACCTGGATCTTTCCTATCCTAGGACAAGATGGATATTACAACATCTAGGCTAGCTTACCTTTATCAGCAAAGATGATGGGTTTTTTTGTACAAAATAAGATTTTGGCCATTGAAGGTTTTAGGTTGGTACGTGGGAACTGTCTTGGATACAGTGTATCTGCAAAATGTATTCTGTGTATTGTTGTAAAAGAAGCCTCTTGTGTTTACCCAAATAATTTCGTGTCCACAAACAGTGGTGTCCCTTATCTGCGCAGTGCGTTTTCATGTGTGTTTTCTGGAACATGACCTAACCTCTTTTACAATGTAATTATAACATAAAACATCTGGAGGTTTATAAACCCATTTGCTGTTCTGTGGATTTCTATAAATTCCACACATTTCAATAAATGAGTTCCCATGGAGTAAATGTGCAGTGAGTACCAGAGTAAATGTTAGAATTAAGAAACTACTTTGGTTATTAAATAAATCACAAGATGCAGTATGTGAAGGTGAGCATGGGAACTTTACCACTGTGTGTTGTTTGAACCTTGCCGTACTGTTTTGAGAATTAACGTTTTGGTGATGATTATTAAATAAGGCATTAATTGAGAGGACATGGGTTACTTCCTCATAGATGTAGATAGGTGTATTTCCACCGATGTTGCATACACTGCTGCACCGCACAGCTGATCACTCACTCCCCCTAGGTGGGATGGCAGAAAGAATCAGGGGTAAAAAAAGGAAGAAAATGCATGGGTTGAGGTGAAGTTCAATAGGTAAAGCCAAAGCTGCATACACGAGCAGAGCAAAGCAAGGAATTAATTCCTCGCTTCAGGTGTTCAGCCAGGTGTTCAGCCATCCCCAGGAAAGCAGGGCTCCATCATGTGTAACAGTTAGTTGGGAAGACAAACACCATCACTCCGAATGTCCTTCCTCCTCCTTCCCCAGCTTTACATGCTGAGCATGATGCCATATGGTCTGGGATATCCCTTTGGTCAGTTGGGGTCAGCTGTCCCAGCTGTGTCCCCTCAGTACTCCTTGTGCACCCCCAGCCCACTTGCTGGGGGGGGTGGAGGGTGTGAGGAGCAGAAAAGGCCTTGACTGTGTGTCAGCACTGCTCAGCAGTAACGAAAACATCCCCGGGTTATTAGCACTGTTTCCAGCACAAATCCAAATCATAGCCCCATACCAGCTACTATGGAGAAATTAATTCTATCCAAGCCAAAACTAGCACAGCCACTATATGCCATATTTCCTATGTAAAAATATGCCCCTGGCTTCGTCAGTGAAGTCATACTAGGTGGTTAGCAGAGGATTTGATCCCGATATGCTTGCCTAATTAACTATTTGAGCAGGGAATGAGAGGGACGGGATAAGATGTCTTTCATCTGAACTTGTGCAAATGTAGATGGATAGCCATCGTTTCTATGACATGCTGTGCAATTTTGTGTGTCTAAAGCAGATTCTTATCTTTGCAGACACATTGGGGGAAGAGTTAACGTGAACATATTCAACTATGTTTTAATTGTGCAGCGTTTTAGTGTTCCATTAACACACTTTAAATATAGTTACGTTGTCTGTAGAAATGTTGGGTTAAATTCGCTGCTCAGATTAAGAGACTTTTAAGTATAAAGCACAATAATTTTACTTATGGTCAGCAGCTTTAGCAATCACCATAAAATATACCAATTGTTTTAATTTCAACAGACTAAGTTGTCAGTTGATAAGTAGTCAATAGTAAGAAGAAATTACATTTTAATGTTGCTCATATTTGGTTCATAATATTTTTGTAGTTGATTACGAGTTACAAAATTGAATTTTGGAATCAGAAAGCATATGTGAGCTGTATTGAACTGCTCTGAGCAATTTGCCAAGCTTTCTAGAGTAGCAGCTACAGACCATGAGAAGTTGTTTTATATGTTGATGTTACCATTCTCAAATGCAAACCTGCAGTGTACATGAGACATTACCATAAATTACGGTACTGCTGCTTGGAGACTTCATTTAGATAATATATCAACAAGGTCAATGCTATTAGCAATTGAGTTATGTTGGTTTTTTTCTTGGAAGTCTGCTGTTTAGTGTTGGGTTTTTGGGGTTTTTTTTAGGGTAAGCATAGAAGCTTCAACTTTTGTTTTGTTTTATGGCTTTGTGTTGGGTTTTGTTTGTTTAATAAAAATAAGTGGTAGAAATCAAGTAAGACTTACCTTATGCACTTAACTCCAGAACAGAGAAATAACTGTTCAGTCCATGTGGTGAAATTAGAGAAAGATGACTCATTTTCTCTTTGTTTGTTTTGTATACTTTGTTACTGATGCCTTCTCTATAGAATGCAAATATGGTTTGTTTCACCAGGAATGACTTGAGGTTTATTTCATGAGCAAATTAAGAATAAATTGGGACTGAGAAACAATACATTGGGTGATGTAAAGTGAAAAATTCTAAAGCATTTATTTCACTTTTTCTTTTTTTTCTTTCTAAAGAAGAAACATTGTTTTGACATGAACAAGGACTGAAACAAATTGCCAAATTCTGTCAAAATTTATGGATTTTTTCATCAGTGCCAAACAGCCTTATTTAATCTTGAAACTATTCAGCTAAAAGATTGCTGAGCTCAGACTCCTAACCCTATTTTGTGATAGCATACAATACAGCTTTAAAAGGAAACTCCTAGAGTCAGAATCGTTTAGGTTGGAAGGGACCTTTAAACTCATCAAGTCCAACTGTTAATCCAGCACTGCCAAGTCCACTGCTAAACCGTGTCCGTAAGCACCTCATTCACAGTCTTCTAAATCCCTCCAGGGATGGTGACTCCACCACCTCCCTGGGCAGCCCATTCCAATGCCTGACAGCCCTTTCTGTGAAGAAATTTTCCCTGATATCCAATCTGAACCTCCCCTGGTGCAACTGGAGGCCATTTCCACCTGTCACTTGGGAGAAGAGATGACCCCCCCCTTCTCTGCACCCTCCTTTCATGGAGTTGTAGAGAGCAATAGGGTTTCTGTTGAGCCTCCTCCAGGCAGGACATCCCCAGCTCCCTCAGCTCCAGACCCTTCCCCAGCTCTGTTCCCTTCTCCAGACACAATCCAGCCCCTCAGTGTCTTTCCTGCAGTGAGGGGCCCAAAACCGAACCCAGGATTCCAGGTTCATCTTCACCAGTGCCTGGCACAGGAGGTTGATCCCTGCCCTGGTCCTGCTAACCACACTTTTCCTTATGCAGGCCAGGATGCCATTGACCTTCTTGGCCAACTGGACACGCTGTTGGCTCATATTCAGCTGGTTGTTGACCAACAACCCCAGGTCCTTTTTCGCTAGGCACCTTCCCAGCCACTCGTCCGAAGGCTGTAGCATTGGAGGGGGTTGTTGTTACCCACGTGCAGCAGCTGGGAATTGGCCTTGTTGAACTTTATTCAGTGGCCTTATGCCATCAATTCAGCCTGTCTAGATCCCTCTGCAGACCCTTCCTACCCTCAGGCAGATCAACACTCCCACCTAGCTTGGTGTCATCTGCACACATACTGAGGGTGCACTGGATTTCCTCATCCACATCATTGATCTGAAACACATATATGTGTTTTATTTTTAGTACAAAATGTATTTACTCTCTTTCTATGTATGTACACGAGCTGTTACCGCACCTAATGTGTGGTAACCTGTGTGTGGTCATCTAATGGAACTGTAACAACCTGTAGCTTGTAAATCAGCATCCCAACAATTATCTTCAAGTAAACATTTCTAAGCTGCTCAGGACCTAGCTAACTGAAGTCAATCATGGCAGGCTTACGAAGCGGATACATTATAGTCTTGAAAATATTTTAAAATTACTTAGTTATTACTATGAAATTGTTGATTGTTAGAGTAAAAAATAAAAAGCCAGTGCTTCTGTGTGTGATACCTTTTATTTTTGCTGTGCAGCTGAATCATTGAGAGTTTTGTCTATTTTTTTGAAATCTATTTTTTTATTTTAAATATTGCCCTTGACATAATGAACAAGTGAGAACAGTTGGTTTTCATGAGAACAGACTTGATCCCACTGATTTGAGTTTAAGGATTTTTTGCCCTTGAAATTAGTGAAAACAGGGTAAAGTCAGATTGTAGTTTAGCAAAGATTGGTGTAAGTAATTTTATATATAGTCACCGTTTTGTTTAGCTGCTTTACTGTTTTGAAGTGGTAAATGCAAGAAGTACTGTAATATTTTTGCTCTTTTATGCATGTTAAAAAAGGAGATGCAGTGTTTGCTTTGCCATCTTTCCTTTGCTCGTCTTTAAATTTCAGTTATAATCCTACTGTATTAACTTTAAATTTTTCAAGATTTTTGTGTTCCTCTCCTAGGTACGGTCTCTTTTTATTACAACTGACTATGTAAAACCCATGCCAAAGTTGCCAGTAACAATCATAATGTAAAAATAGTAAGGGGGATTTAATTAATTGTTGATTTCAGTATTTGGATATGGTCCTCTATAATGAATAAATAAAATAAAAAGGTTGTCTGGCAAGTTAGATTGTTTACTGTGCTTGGGGAAATCATGTTGAAGGTAAGATTTGTAAAGACTTTGGTTCAGAAATAAAATACCTTGTTATACTGGTATATGGCATATTGATATGGAAAAGTTAGAGCAGCTTATCCAGTCTGTTATTCATTACCAGCACTGTGCTTATGGGACTATGATGCTGGTTTGTAACTGACATGACTGAATGGAGGTCTCTAGAGACAAAAAGCTCCGATTTCAGCTTCAGTCTAGGTGGTAAGCAAATCTAGGAATCTGTGGTGACAGGCTGTTCAGCTGGCTACCAGCATATCAACCTTTCTGATAGTTCTGCCAGACCAGTGCTATGCTGTTGAGTGCTTGTACATCGTCACAGTTTTTCAGTGATGCTCCCCAAGAGCTCCATCTTCATTTTACTAGGTAATATCTATTCTGAAAGGTTGAGCATCTTGCTGAAGCACTGATAAGTGGCATATTCAAAGTTTATTAAAATCAGTTAGAGCTATACTTCCTCCCCTCTCTCCCATATTTACTAACTTTCTTTTTATCATTTTTGGTCAAGGGTACAGCCTAGTCATATTTGGCTGAGCTTTTAGATACGCATGGAGTTATTCCCTAGTACAGTTATAGCACGTTTTAGTAAATATGATGGAATTGTCAGTAGTGTCTGTCGTCTTCAAAATTAATATTCGGTGTGTTCATCTTACGGTTGTTCTCCTTTCTATGAGTCAAACAATTACGTAAGGAAGAGACATAAATGTGCAAAGTGTAAGTTGGCCTCCATGAATGAAATGAGGGAAATGATGTTATATGGCACTTCCACTGCAAGGAAAGAAAGATGTTGATGCTGCTTAAGTAAAAAGGAGATGCTAGTGATGTTCTTATCTTGACACTTTGGATAGGCCTGTTTTTGAGAATCACCTATTGCATTTCATGGTGAGGCAAGTATGCTTAAATTAACAGATTTCAATCCTCATTCATCTTTGCCTGTGGTTGAAACTACATAAATACTAAATCCTCAAAAAAGTCTTTACTGGTAGGCTTAAAAATCAGTTCATATGGATGAAGCTAATGTCTGCCATTGCTGCCTAACTTGAGAAAAGCTGTAGCTTTTTTATTTATTGATGTTTAAGTGGTTTCTGTTTGTTTAAAGGTATTTGCTTGAAAGTCTTCATCCATCTTAAAATTCGGTATAATATAATGTGAAAATCTTTACGTATAAATTATAGCTGCAGTTAGCATTATGTAACATGGGAATGTTACTAGTATTTATATTTGACAGGAGATGTAATTTAGATGTTTCTCTGCTTTTTTGAATAGCTTGTGGGTGTTACCTGTTCAGTTAATTCACTATATTAAATGCCATTGGTTTTACCTTAATGTACTTTTAATAAATTTAAAAACCTGTTTGAGCAACTAAAAAAGCACCAGAAATGTAACTTTAGTGGAAATTGAAATATTAATATCAGTGATGCAGGGTTAATTGAATGTCAGGAAAAAATACTATCCAGAGGATGAAAATACTTACTCCTTTATTTGTAACTTTTATGTTGAGAGTAATTTCAGGGTGTTTTAAAAGCTGAAATGAGTTATAAAATGTTGGGAAAATGCATCCTAAAAATGCAGTTTGTAACTTAACTGTTGGTGTTACATTTGAACAGAAAATCTAAAGCACTTTCTTGAATAATAATGAAATGAGGCATAGAAATTAATCTCCATAAAAAGTCCCTAAGGGGAAAAAAAAGACAGATGACTTTGTGAAGAGCATTCTGTTGTGCAAGGAGAACAGACATTTCTCATCTTCCTGTTGCTGAGTAGTCTTCATTAACTTACATGGAGTAAGTTTTGATACTCCTTTTCCTTATTTTCTTGACCCAAGGTTGTTTGAATATGCCCGCCCTTTTCCACAGAATGGACACATTAATTGTTTCCAGTCTATCTGGATTCTGATTATGTGTCAGCATGTTACTGGTATGTTCAAAGTTTCTCTGTTAAAGCTCCAGTTAGACTGAAAAAGCAGAAACTCTTTTCCTTCCATGATGCCAGAAACCGTTCACTTATCAATGGCACTAAAGCTTCGTCTGTTCTGTGGCTTGATCTTGAAGCTTCTTTATTGAACTGAACTTCTTTAATTTTCTCTTGAACTGAAAGGAAAGCCAGAAATTCATGTCAATCATCAGCTGGGAATGATGATGGTATTTATTTTGGAGAACTGAGATGTAGAAGACTGTTGTATTCTCTGTTCTGAATATGGAACTTACTTACACATTGGATTTCTTGACTTTGATTGAGTAGTGAATGGGGCAGCTTCTGAAACCCCCTTACGTATTAGCTATGTAACCCGTTCTGCTTTCAGATTACAACTGTATCTAGGAATGCCAGATATATGGAAATTGAGTGATGCTGGTAGTCGTGTATATATATAGGCACATGTTGCTACAGTAAAATTAGTCCATACGCTCAAACTATAAAAATAATTACAGTCCAAGAAAATAAATAAAAAGTGATTTTTATATCGTAATTCTTAGAAGAATACTAGAATGTAGATGTTGCTGATTTCAAAATTTGTCTTAAGTTTTCAGTGTCCAGAAGTTTTAACAGACAGGATTTTATTGTGTTTCATCGTTACTTATTGCTGCTGTGCCATAAATTATCAAGCCAACACAAATAAGGCCCTTGAAGTGTTAGTCATTCCAGTCCCGTTCTTAATGAGTAATCATTGACAGTTCAGTAAACATCATCATGTTGGATGCTAAATGTACTGTCTCTATTGTTATCAGACGGAGGCAAGTTAAGTTCTCATTTAGAAGAAATTACTCAAGGTCAAATACAGGAATGATACAAGAGAAATGTGTATTGCCCGAGCCTCCTCCACATGTGCTTTTGTTTGTAGGTAAGTGAAGGACATTAAATCTTTCTAGTGTGGACCTATTCTTAAAAACCAAACTAAAGCTGTGAGCAAGTGTTTGCAAGCTTTTATTTCATCATAACAATTGCTGTCAATCTGCAAGGTATTTTCAGGACGAGCTAATATCTGAGGATAATGACCAAAAATACAGCCGTGTCAGTCAGCCAGATATGTCTAGCACCTTTATTAGAGCTTAGATTTTGAACCATTTCTGCATAACTAATGTGGCATTAATATGTTACAGTGACAAAGTGACAGTATTTTGAAGTAAAAACTATTCTAGCACAATGTGATGGTGGACTTCACAGCAGAACATGAGAAGCAGCACTAAATCAAAACCATGACTCTCCATATTTTAGTAATATTTTTACCTTATTGATTGGAAATGCAGTGTAAATAAGAGTCACACATTTTAGGTTAGCAGATATTTTTCTTTGCTCATCATCTTGCTGATCAATGGTCCGATTTAGAAATAATAAAATATGTCTCTGACATCTGTTTGAAATAGATTGTTTAAATAGTGTGTGTTCAGCTTTTTTCTTTTGCCTTGCCTTTTTAACAGTGGGGATTACCGCACACCTCAGGGATAAGTGTAGAGCTGTAGATTAAATCACGAATGCAATGTAAATGCATCAAAACATTCTGCTAGCATAAGCACCATATCAGTTAAAAGTACTGCATTAAAAGAATATTAAGGGTTTGGCTTGGGCTCCTAAATAAAGCTATTGAGAGGCCAAGCTTTTGTATGGAGGCACAGTTATGGTACCAGGGTATCCTTAGTAGTTGTCTGGCTTTCCAAATAAAACTGAATATTTAATTATCTTTCTTTTTTTTTTTTCTTTTTGCATTCTATGTCTGCACTTTTCTACATGTGAAAATGGAGAGGATATCCTTTTGGACCACCTTAAAATCAAGACTGAATGCTTAGAACACATTATCCGCCTGTAAAAATTAATCAAAACTGGCTATATCCTCAAAAGGAAAAATCTTAACCAAGTAGTGCTCCTCTATTGCATGTTACAATACAGTATGAAAGAGGTACTGTGGCCCTTTCTCCTGAGGGGTTGTCAGCTAGTCTTAAAAGCAAGGGAAACAACAGATGAGATTGAAGGAGTAGAAATCACGGAACGCAATCAAGAAAAATGTTCTTGGAAGAGTGTTACTGTAGTCTTAAAAGCAAGGGAAACAACAGATGAGATTGAAGGAGTAGAAATCACGGAACGCAATCAAAGGGAGAATGTTCTTGGAAGAATGTTACTGTTCTCAGTCTTTTCACAGAGGTTGCTTCCTATTTCTTTTAATGTGATAATATGACACCAAAGAAAAGTTGAGGGTTCAAGACTTCAGGTTGTGCATCATTTAGGGAAGATCTGGGGAGAAAGGTAAGGTGAGAAATACATTGGAAAGGAAGGAAACCAGTTGTATTTGTAGGCCTGTGCAAAACTGAATGTGGTCAAGGTGATTTGAAAATGGTGCAGAAGGAAGAGAGGTGAGGTGGAGTGGGAGAATGTAGTTGTGTGACTGGAGCAATAGAAAGGCAGGGGGGTTTGGTACAGCATTCCAAATAGGCTGCAGCAGGCAGATACAAGCTGCCTGTTTCCTGATGTCACTTGATAGAATAGTGCTTTTGGCAGATCTGAACATTTCCAAATTTGCCTTGACTGATGTAATCAAACACTGAACTTCTTGTTTAAATATTTGCAGTGACATGTGCATGTTCTTCCACTAGCTCTGAGCTTGCATTAGATTACAGTGTGGTCCTTTATAATTAACTTTTTGTATGTTTTCTGTTTATGTGAAATCTCATGGGAAGATTCATGGCAACAGGGTCAGAAAAAACCTACACTTGGCAGCTTTTCTGGAACTAACATTGAATTGTGATATCCATTGATAAATCAACTGTGAATCTCTCCAGCCTGAAGCTGTGCTTGTCTTTGGTTCTCTTCTTTAGATGGTTTCAGTTTGTCTTGGATTTTCCACTTGCATTTAGGTGTAACTAATTCTTGTAGTTTTCAAACAACTTTTTTGTTCTAAGAAATGGTAGGAAGCGAGGCCAAAAGAAGAAGTGGAGGGTTTTGGTTTTTTTCCTCTTTTGTTCACCGGATTATCATTAGTGTATGTTTACATGTGTGCAAGTAAGTATTTTGTAGAAAAGCTCGTAATTTCAGATCTGGGATGTGATTAGGAACGTATTTCCAATTTCCAACTAGAAAGGAAAGCAGTCTCCTTGGGCTGAAAAGGGCGGGCACTGACAGCTCACTTGTGTGCTCAGGTCATCTGTAGAACAATGCTTGAGATTTCCCAAGTCTCTTTGTTGTGTCCTGTTAGAATGAAAACTTATAAAGCTATGTTGGACACCCTATCCATTCTCACCATGACCACTGAGATTGCTGTGAGTTCAAAACTATGTTTTGGTGTGGGCAGGGTGTTTTCATTTGTTGTAAATGAACTGTCACCTACTCCACAGGTTTCGTGTGAAGAACATGAGGGAGCTGAAGGAGCACAGCAAATCTGTTACCAACTTTCTGCTTTATTTGGAATGAGTTCATGACTAAATGATGGTAGTTCTCAGGAAAAAAAAAAGTATTAATGGGAATCTTATAAGTGACAAAGTTTATAACAACATAGAATTGGAAATGAGGTGATTTTTCAAATAGAGCTGCATTCCAATAATCCTGCTTATCTGCTATAAACTGATACCCAGAAAGAACTTAAATACTTCCTACACTGAGCATGAGTGAGATCGATTCAAGGCTATCATACCCTGAAATTGCAGACAACTTGTTATAATTAAGAAATAAACCTCAAATTTGTTCTCTCAATTTTTCTCTGATGCCTTGCCTGGGGGTCAGAAATGTGCTCTTGATGCCTGCTGTCTGCAGGCACTAGAAGACTTAAATAGCATTGTGCCTGTTAACAGAAGTTGTTTGTTTGCCTTTGTGCAAATTTTCCCTCCAAAGCTGATTACATATCCCAGCACAAAAGGGCTGTGGGATTACAAGACTGTTAATAGATGAGAAGACAACTATATGTACCATGAAGGTGATTATGACCACAGGAAACTTACATCAAAATTGCTTTAGGACATAATTGTGTAGTATGGAAACTTTTGAAGGGTTATTTCCTTAAACTGTTAACAAAACTTGTCTTCTGTTACTGTTTTGGCTCCTAGGGACAAAAACTGAAGTATTCTGCTTTGTCTGCAGAATAAAACAGGAGCTCTTCTCCTAATCGTTATCCTGGGAGCTAAGCATGCTGTTACATTCGAGTAAAAATGCATGGTTCATTACTGGTGGGAAAACAAAACTCTCTCTACCATAGTGATTCGAATAGAGCTCTCTGTTAAATTGTACTTATTAAAAACTACAACCATTTAAAGAAATTGCTGGTTTAGCCCTCTTAAATGTTTTGATACTTTTCCTTACACTGGATAAGATTTGTATATTAAAAAAGAAGGGCAGAAAAGGGCACTATGTCAGAAAGATTGTTTCTGGGGAAACTTACAGCTAAAATTGGACAGTAGATGAGCTGTATAGGCCTGAAGGATGGTGATAACAGAATTAGTAGAAATTAAGATTTGTTGTTTCCTGCTTTCTGAAATAACTCATCTGTTTTGAGGAATATGGAGATGATACTCCCTGAAGTGCAATTTATTTTGTCCAATTTCTGAGCATTCCCAGATTATATCCAAATTCACTTTTACCCTTCTGGTAAACATAGTTAATGGGAGAAATAAAACAGCCGTGTTTTATTGGACTCTGCTACTTGGTCTTTGAAATCTGAGAGATGTTCCACTCGCTTCTGAAGGCACATTGCCCTTTCTCTAGTGTGCAGGGCTGTTCTTCCCTCTTGGGTGCCTGTTTCTCCTCTCCAGTTCTTCCCTCCCCTCATATGCCCACCAGTCCTGTTTGGGGAAATGCCTTAAGTCCTCTTAAGTGGATAGCTGGAATTGGCAGAGTAAAATAGATCTAAATAAAGGGTCACTGGGTGGATTTTTCTGTCAGACCAGGAATAGAATCTGAGGTTGCTGATCATAAAGCATCAAGTGCCTGTTGCACGTTTGTATATAGACAATTGTGCGCTGCCTAGGTTTTTATCCTTCTGGTTTTCAAAGGAGGAAAGCTTACTAAAAGCTATACTTAGTCCATTATTTTTCTTTTACATGGAATCTTTGTTTATAAACAGAGCAAAAGAAACATAAATGCTCTGCAGGAGTTTTAAGCTCTTGGGGCAACTTGTCAACCTTTCCAAGGAGATTGCAGGTTGAAGGGGAATTATTTTTAGAACCAGAAACATGCACTGCCAAGGAGGTATCCTGTTCTGAAATTTTTTTGTCTTTTTGACTACAAGACTAAAAATATCCTGTTAATTCTTTCTTCTGACATTTCTTGAACAGCTTTGAACTATTAGATGAAGTTCTTTGCTACTGACAAACAGTTTCAATTTTGTATAAGTAAGGGAATCATATTAGGGTCAGATGTAGGATTATCCATACCAGATTAAAAAAAAAAAAATAGGTGATCTAGTTCAGTGTAGTGTTTCTGGATTACAGTTATCGAACAGCAGCGACAAACTCATAAACAAGAATTGTTTTGACTTAGATACTTGTCAGTTGATGGTAGAGATGGTAGCAGATCCAGGAGGGCTCAGTTTAGTATACAAGTCCTGTTAATATAGCTCGGATCTGAACAAACATAATTTATAGAGTACAAATACATATATTTGGAGAATGTACTTCTAAATACGTATGTATCATAAATCATCATTAATTTGATGATGGACATCATTAGCTGAAGAATATAATTCTAGAGAAGAGTGCTTTTTAATGAATGGTATTCAAGATGACAATTTTCAATTTGATTTCTGGATATTCCAGACTTGCCTGGAATTTTATCTCACTGAAATATTAATTAAAATCAGTTCATTCCTCCTTTGCAGTCATATAGACAAAAAAATTTTAAAGGGTGTCAGATGAAAAATTGTTTCCATAGTAAAAGGTTTTAAGCTGTTTGTAGAATGAATGAAAGGACTTTAGCAACGAGTTGTTCTGAATATTAAAAAAAGACTTGGAGTTTGGTTACTAGACAACAGTTTCACCTTTTCTTCAAGCTGCCTAATGGAACCAAAGCCATAATTCATAATAAGGTGATTGACTGGGATTTAAAGCCCCTTTTCTGAACACATTTTGAAGGTAAGTCTTATCTGCATAGTTCTTGAGGCAATGGACTTTGTCTTTTATTCTTACACGTAAGAATGTCACAGAGTAGTAACTCATCTGGGAGATATACTAAGGAAATAGCTATTAATTTCTGCAGGCCTAAATACCAGATTTGTTTGTTACGTGATATACAGCATATTGCAACTCACAGTTCTCGTATCTAAAAAAAAAAAAAAAGGCATTGAATTAAATATCTTTAGAAACATGCAAGAGAACAACTGCTTTGTGTTTTGACGGCCCATGACACAACTCCCATTATTTTTCTTCAGCATCTAATATTTTACACACTATGCAGAAAATAACTTTGTGTGCCAAACTTAAGCTTAAGTTACTGGATATCTGCTACTTTAGCAGAGGATGTATCCGGCAGCAAGTGCTGGGTTGCATAGCTGCACCATCATCAACAAAATCTGCTGCTGTTTCCCAACGCGTTACTTTGACTGTTTATGAAATTATTCATGTAGTTTATTTCAAAAGGATGAATTACTAATTCCTTTGTTTTATGCAGTGCTGAGATTGGCCCAGCTACCTCTGCCTACTCGTTGCCAGAAATACTCCATTGTTTGTGATTTCTCTCTTCTGGTACTACTGGAAGTATTTGCAAATCTTGTAGATGGGAATCCTTTTTCATTGCTAGTTGATAGAGAGCTGTGTTGCTTTATTAACACTATATTTTGTGCTTCCATCTGTGGCAACATTTCCTTGGTAAGCTCAGTGTTCTTTGTAAATGCTAAAGGGTTGTTGGAGTGCTCAGAATTTGAATTGGGTGCAAGTTACTTATGGAAGGTCTAAGGCACCGAGAGGCTAATAGGAATTAGGCACCTATGGACCTTAAAAATAAACTGATTTTAAATGCATTGTTTAAGAATTTCAGAGAAGTGTAGGAAAGGCTTCAAATATAACTCATATCTTTTCAGACATAGGCAAGCTTTCCTATTAACAGAAAGGTTTCCTGTTGGAAGACGAGGGAGATTTGTAAAACTTTTTCTTGTTCTTTCTCATTTGTAAAGAAGTTTGTATTTCAGTATTCAAACAACATAACCATAGGCACTAAATACACTGCTTGAAGTAGTAAAAATTAGTGATCATAAAGTGTAACTGTGTGTATGCTGATATACTTAACATGAGTAATATATCTGACATTAGTATCAGTACTGAATAAGTACTGTTAGTACTGAATTGATTGCAGTATTACTGTGAAATGGTTGATGTGTTGCTTTTATAACAACATAACAGGTGAAGTGATTTTTCAGCATCATTTGGAAATGGATAAAGAGTTTATTTTCAGTTGTCATAATATTCCACTTCAAAATAAATGTACCACCCAACAGTAATAAATGTAATTTGTATTCTCTTTTTAAATTATCTTGGTCTTATTTTTATGTATTACTTGTGCTCCAAGCTCCATCATAAAAATGAACTTTTACTTGCTTTATACTTTGCCTTTTTATTTGGGCAAACTTTTGTGTTGAGCGTTGTACAGTACAATTTGTTGGTTACTAGGGATAGTGTGTAAAAATAACAAATACCAATTTATATTGAGTGTCTGGTGTCTAATAGAGTATTTTGTGCTTTATTGAGTTATACCATCACTTGTTTTTCTCAAGGCTGGGCTGAATGCAGCATCAATCAGCAAGATGAGGTTTGCAGACTGATAGGAGGAGAGCTTCATTGCTGGCGAGTAACCAGCAGCTAACTGGTAAAGGTTTGGGCTTTAACGGAAAACTGTATAAAGTTTGACATTTTGTGTTGTCACACCTCATTTTGTAACAAGGCGTAGCTTAGTCCCATTCCTCAGAGAATGGCATTATGCTGGATTAAAGATGATAAAAGTTTTAATAGGAGGGGGGGTCAAATCACTGTCTGAAGCCTTGCAGCTATACCTAAGTTTTATCCCCTCTTCTGATTGCTTACTCGGTACTGCAGCTCCCTAAATTTAGTGTATTGGGTTGAGGGCCTTCAGAGAAACTCCCAAATGCTTTTGGAATGTAAGAGCTCCCAGCTGTAGAGCTGCATAATGGGAATACACAGCTGCCGAGCAGATGATGTGCCAGTTCTGCTATGCTTGCCTTTGTTCTTGCTGGACTGTGGGGAAGGGCAGGATACCCTTCCACTGTGGCATTTCTTACAATTACTTACTCAGAAAATACCAGTCTGGTCGTCTGCAGTGTCAGGCTTCAGCTGGTTTGCTGTATCCTGAATTTTCTGGGAAGTCGTCATACTGCATATGTGTAGCCAGGTGCATTTTGTAAATTGTACAGGGGCTACTTTTCAAATGTAACCCTTATGAAATAGATTTACGACAAAAAGACAGGAAATGTATTTTGAAGAAACATATCTGTCCATCAGAGGTATTCACTTGTTTGCATATATATAGATACCTTATCTAAGGATATTTTAGAATTTGTGAGAATTGCAGTGATGTTTGAGGGATGTCAGTGTATATACCTGTATGTTCACCTGTTTGACTTCCGCTGATAACTGATAAAAGAAAGATGGTGTTATGATTGTGCTGAATACTGGTTTTGAAAAGGCTTTTATTGCACATACTTTGTGAACACTTGCATTCAGAGTTGATAAGATAAAAGGGACAGAAAGTTACTCTTGCGCCATGTTTTTAGCTAGCCCTTCCTATGTGTTTGATTTGGACCAATTTTTCTCTGGAGTATTTGAGACTTCAGCTGCACATGCCATCTTTGATGGGCACTGTTGAAACAGCTAGGTGGCAATGTTCTTCTTGTTTCTTATCCTTGTACTAGTCCATGATTAAGGTGTTTATTACTAAAGAGTAGTACCTTACAGATTTCATACAGAGAATGAAGTTAATTGAAGTAGTTTTTCAAAATAGCGAACTCATTGAGATTTGAGAAGGCGTCTGCTGTAAAACTTCTTATATGTGTTGCACATACGCTAGCGAAGAAACTAAGTGAAGAAGAAGAAAATACTGATATCGTAACAGTCTTCCATTCTTTTAAGTATGTCTGTCATATCTGGAAGTTAAATATTTATGTATTTCAATATTTTTGTTAAAATAGTAAAGGAAAGACCTGAAATATTTTCCAGTTAAATGTTTTTCGATTGACTTATAGTTGTGAACTTTCAGTTAGTGTGCCAGTTGGGAGAGGCCTAATAAAAGAATCCATAATTCTTTTATTAGGCCTCATAATTTATTCTTTTATCCATGACCTCTCCATGTCATTCATTACTGTGGATTTGTCTGGTTTGAGTGTGGTCTAAAATGGCAAATGAAAAGTGGAAATGCATCTGTATTAGTTTCATCTTCAAGAACTGAAAAATGTTGTAGTCATAGGTGATGCTTTATTGTCTATATAGGCAAGCAGATCACTATTAGTATGGAATGCAGGAGAACAAGTCATTATTGGTTGCTACAAGGTGTGTTTGTTACTCTTAACTTCCCACAGGAATGTCACAGGTTTTATTAGTGATACAGGAAATGGCAAATGAAGGTAGGAACTGGGTTTGACTCCTTTATGTGTGTATGCTGCACTTCAGTCTAAGTTTTTGTCTTCAAAAAGTGTTACTAGTTTAGCTTTCCAACAGCTGCTGAAGGCAGTGTACAGCAGTAATTTTTCTGCATTCTTGTAGATGTAATATTTTACCAAAATTTTCTACACTGTAGTAAGAAGGTATGATCCAAATCTGTGTTGGTTTTGAAGTAATATGGTATGTAAAGCTTTCACTTGTATTTACTCCAGTAGAAGATAGTTAGGACTGTGGTTTTCATTCGTGTATTTCAAACCATGATTTCTCATTAAGAATATTCCCTTTAACCGTGAATTATTTGTCTTTAGGAAAAGAACATTCATGTTAATCTTTTTTCATAGTGATGGGATGAGGACGTGTGAAACCTTCCTTCCTGTCATTATATTGTAATGACTGTACAAAAAGAAAGCAAATTGTTCAAAGCAGAATTATTTTTCTCTATTCTTAAAGAACTTTTTCTTTAAGAAAGACAATCAGCATGTTTTCTGTTGTTCTGCATCAGTTACTTAAACTGTTTTGATCATTAGAAAGAGGTGAGGCTTGTGTTAGGATTCAAATGTAGTTAAACTTGTTGGTTTGATTTCCACCTTCTAAACTTCCCATACTTGTTGAATTAATGTCTCTTCTTACAGGAAGAGATGTTAAGCTAGATCTTCAAGTATTGGTTGAAACATGGGGAGAAATCATTTTGCAGAGTCAGGACATGAAAAACAGTCCTTATTCTTGCAAGAGGTACTGCCAGGCAGGACTGCTGTTGCTCTGCAGGCAGCTGCTGCTGCCGCCTGCCTTGTGTTACCCACTCCCTGCTGGGAGGGGAGTAGGTATCACAGTAGCTACAGTGCTTCTAGATGTTGTTTGCTGGCTGTTTTGTTCTGTGCAGCAGGCATTTTGTTTGTTGGGAATTTTGAGATACAAACCCAGTTTCTCTGACCTTCTCAAATAATCCAAAAGTATCCAAACTATCAAGAATTTTAAAAGTTGTTAAAAAAATTGAATTATTCCTAAACACTTGAATTGAAACTAACTTTACCAGTGTTTGTTCCTATTAAAAATGTGATTTGTTATACTAGTTTTTGGTTGGGATAGAGTTAATTTCTCCATAGTAGCTGGTATGGGGCTATGAGTTGATTTGTACTGGCAACAGTGCTGATAACCCAGGGATGTTTTTGGTACTGCTGAGCAGTGCTGACACGTAGTCAAGGCCTTTTCTACACCTCACACACCCCCTAACCAGCAAAGAGGCTGGGAGTACACAAGAACCTGGGAGGGGACACAGCCGGGACAGCTGATCCCAAATAACCAAAGGGATATCCCAGGTCATATGGCCTCAACCTCAGCATGTAAAGCTGGGAAAGGAGGAGGAAGGGGTGGGGGCATGTTTGGAATGATGGTGTTTGTCTTCCCAAGTCACAGTTACATGTGATGGAGTCCTGCTTTCCTGGGGATGGCTGAACCCCTGCCTGTCCATGGGGAAGTGAATTAATTCCTTGGTTTGCTTTGCTTGCATGTGTGGCTTTTACTTTACCTACTAAACTCTTTATCTGCTCCCACCAGTTTTCTCACTTTCACTCCTCTGATTCTCTCCTCCATCCCACCAGGAGGGAGTGAGTGATCAGATGTGTGGGGGCTGAGCTGCCTGCAGGGTTAATCCACAGCATTTGTTTTGTCATGGAGTAATGGAATCTTTGTATTTATATTTATTTATAGATTAAAATAAGTGTAACTACTGTAATTCAGTCTTCAACAGAAAATTAAGGTCTGTTATGAGACCAGATGATAAAAGATGTGAAGGTCTAGTATTTTTTATTTTCATAGAGGTGGAGTTTCTGGTCATAATTGCAAGCTAAAGTTCTGGCTCCCACATAAAGATTTAAAGATGTTCATAGGCTTTTGCACAAAGAATGGGGTGGGTTTTTTCCACAGATGCAGGTCATGCAACTTCCTTTCCATCATCCATCCCTACTACCATTCCTGAACCATGTGTAATTTAAACTGAGCTGATGTTGTCTGTCATGTGAGAGCGTGAATACCTGGTATGGCTTCTGCATGATTTTAATTTCTTGCAATAAAATGGATGGAAAATTTTAATTCATTTCTACATTCAGATATAAAAAGATATAAGACATTATTTCAGTGTATCAGTCTTGTTAGTAAAGATGAGGATGCCTTGTAATATTGCATGTAATTAAAAAGTATCATATGAGCACAAGCTTGCACAATGCATTATAAGGTAATATTGTAGAGTACTTAGTGGAATCAAAATATGCATATGCATTAGGAAGTTGTGAAAACATACCAGTTTTCTTCTAGACTAAAGAAATTTTAAATACTGCGAAGAGGAAGCAACTGCTTGAGTCTGCTTACCTGCAGAAAGCTATTCAGTAAGTAAGTAGCTTCTTTAGAATGAATTAAAGCAATTTTTTTAATCAACGGTTGCTTAGAAGCTGGCAAATTTTTAGAATTGGGCAGATTAAAGTTCCGTGTTGTATGGCCATGGCTGTTGCTTTTCTGAACCTTCATACCAGTGGTAAATTGCAGTGCCATGCTAAGTACATTTTAATGTTGTTATACTCAGCACACCAAGAAACAATACCCTTTGAAAATGACTATATTATGCAGCTGAAGATTTAGGTTTTACTTTGATATTCTTGAAACTGTTTGGTAAGTGTATTCTCCCCAGCTGAGAAATCCAAAGGGGGGAAAATAAGTGCCTGATTTTTTTTCTTCTTCTACATATTTGATGAGAACAGTCAGTCCTGTTAAGAAGGAATAGGGGTCTGGTTAGCTTATTCTGCTTTTCAGACTGACAGTCAAAGAATAGAGTATCGTGGAGTTTTAAATTACCCAGGAACAAGCTATAGCGCAAAGCAGTTTTATCTAAATTTGATTCATTATTCAATAGGCAAAGATGAGTCTGTAATTAAACACAATTTAATAAGACTCTTAACAAAAAGCACATTTTATAATAAAGGTAAATTTAATGTGAGACTATTGTATGAATGTGTTAATAATAAATGAGAAAATACACTGAAGTTCACTTTGTTTCTACTTGTTTCTTAGTGAGATGAAGGCTCTGTAGAACTGGTGATATTTGTATTTTTGTTGTAATGCTGTGCCCTGGAAACATGAAAGGGTTTTTATCAAAGGGCCCCAAGGCAGGGTGTTTTGAGAAGAGGTCCTGATAAATTAAACCTAAAAATGAAGCACAGGTGAACTTGTACTCCTGTAACTATAGGGAGAGATTCTGTATGCTCTGTTGCACCAGCATCGTTGCTAGAAATACTGGTGCACGGAAAAGTAATTTCTCCATCACTTTCTGTAAAAGCATGAGGGCTGTGAACATATGTGCCATCATTATATCATGAAAGATCAGTAGTGCTTCTGAAAATGTTTGGCTGTCCCATGTTGTCAGATCATCCAATTCATAAACAGTGAATGGGCAGAAGATGCTTGCATGGTAGAAGGAGGCACGGAGGTACTTGCTTTGTTGGTTTGTTTGTGGTTTTCTATAGCAAAATACATATAAAATTTTAAGATCATAAAATAAGGAAATGCAAGGAAGTTTTTTGCTTTCTTTTTAAATGTTTGCACTAAATCTGGTTGTGAAGTTTTAAAGTTCAAGCTACTGATTCTGGCATTCCAAATAACTTCGGTTAAGTTATAGGAAGTGAAATGTAAAGTTACAGTAGAGAGTTTCCTGTGATTTTTAAACTGTATATTACTGTGGAAAAAATACGTTGTGTTTCGTTCCTTTCATATTTTTTCTGTAATTCGGGGGAGGGGGGCAATGTATGTTAAATTAACTTTACTGCTGATGGTACTAGTTCGCTACATTTGCTATCAGATAAGGTTTCATGGGTTTCAGAATAACTTTGAAAGCACTTCAACTGTATTAAACAGTTAATTATATTTAAAATGTTGGATCCAGCACCTTCTGTATGTCAGTAGGAAATGATTGGTGGTTGTTCTACGCAGTAACTTCTGTGCATACACGTAAGTTCTGCAGAGGAGAATGTTAAGATGACAGCGTGTAGTTTTTCAGTTTTGGTGGGTTTTTTTTTCTTTTATTTTAGCTTTTAACAGGACAGATGCTGAAAAGTGCTAGGACTTTAGTAACTCTAATGTATTTCTTGCATTGCAGCTTTCTTTGAACCTTACAGTTGATCACATGTTCTTCTAAACCATGAATCAGAGCTTTGTCTTCCTTCTTCTAATGTGTATTTTGTCTAATTGTTTTTAGTAGTTTAGGTGTAAATAAGCTCAGAGTGGGTTTTGCAAATCTGTTGTTTCTAGAAGGCTTGGAAGATATAGGTCTCGGGTTATTTTAGGGTGGTAATATGTTTGATTCATTTATCTGTAATTGTTATTATATGTTTCTTGTTGCTGAATGTTTTTACTTAATATGTCTGAGTGCTTATGAAAATGAAGAGCTAATAGCATTAACCAGAGTCTGGCATAGTGTATCCAGGCCATCTTTACAAGCTTCTGTATTCTCTTCTGTGCATGGTCTTCTGCCCAAGCCAACTCTCCGTGTTCCAGTTGTAAGCTTCTCTTTGAGCACATATTGCTAATCGTCCTGAACTGAGCCAAATTAAATGGTGTATTTTTAATGAGAAAAAGAGTTTGGATTCCTATCCATATGCTTCAACTGATGTCAAATCCTCCTTTACACAGATGCTGACCTCTATTACCAAGGCATAAGGGCTAATTATACTTGAACAAATTTCGGCCATCTATAAGGAACTGGTTTTTTACATTTCCAAGGGTTTATATATTTTGATAGATCAGTGTAACTTACCTGTTAAATTTGTCTTAGGATATGTCAGACTCAAAATTCCAATGCCTTGAATACATTATATTGAAAAGATAAAGCCAAATGTTTTTAGAAGACTTGCACCTAATTCATCATTACCATGTTATATTTCTGCTGGAGGTTAATCATCAGGAAGATAACTGTGCTTTCTGATTAAAAAGTGTATGCAGTCTTTTTTCTGGAAGCTTATCTTCCAGCTCTTATCCAGCCATTCCCTATGCACCGGTTACAAATGCTTCAATCTGGCATTAGTAACTGGGAGAACTGGTTGCACTAACTGTTACCCATATAAGGTTTTGAAACCATGCAGATGGCCATATCCTCTTTCTTCTCGTCCTCTGAGTTAAAATGTGTAAATGTAAATCATGCACGGTTAGGATTATTCTTTAGAATGCCTGTAAGTAGCTCCTATGTACGAATCAGTTAAGTGCTTGAGGAATTTATGTGGAAAGGATATATATAAAAGATTCCTGAATGTGTTCTCTGTCTTTATTTTCCCTTTTTTTTACCTTTTAGTTAAAATTACTTTGTAGAACCATGTGTACGTATACACATATATCATCAAGTAAGTGCAAAAGGCTAAACAGGTGATCATGAGTGATTCAGGGTGGTAGAGCATCTGGTCTGCAATGAATAGTATTTTATTTCATATAAATTTCTGGTTTATGCTTTGTTTTAAAGACCAAGTCTGCTTTTCTGAAAGTGCACATATGGCTAAGTCAGAGTTCACCGATAAAGATAGTACAACATTAGGGTTTTAGCTGGCAGTGTTGATAGTAATAGTAATATGGATAAAGCCTGTCATACAGATCCTGTAACACTCCATAATCTGAGGAAACGTAGAAACCAAACTTGTAGAACTGAATTAGAGATATGTGGGTATTAAAATACTCTATTCACTCCCATTTAAACGCAGACCATCTGTTGTTTCCAGATGTACTGCTTCCTGCAGCAGTATACTGGGAATGCCACTACAGCATCAACACATTTTTTTTCTGGGTCTGCAGTGTCATTCTCAGGAGCCCCAAACCACCCACCATTGGTATTGATTCTTTTGAATGATGGTGCACTATGGCCAGGGATGCAGTGTTTCTCTGTGGGTAGCTGTTGTACAGAGGGCAAAAATACCTTAAAGTGTAGCACATAATATTTTGAAAGCTCCAGTGATATGTTTCAAACTATGTACAGTACAACACCTTAATCTGCTGCTGTCTGTAAAGCAATGGGCTGTCACCTCCCACAAGACCACTGCTTGCCTCATTAATATCGCTGGAACAAATTATCACTTCACAGCCCAGAAATCTTCTGTAGCAGTTGTGGTGATTGATGTAACAAGGCTAAAAAATAATGATGAAATGCATGTTCCAGAAGACAGATTCAAATGGCAGGATCTTCAAAGGCAATTAAATGTGACACAGGAGGAGTCTTCCTGGAATAATGTATTTCCAAATAAACGGCAAGATAACTGTGATATTTTATTGTTATTATACTTAAACTAGTTTTGTGTGCAGTAATTATCTCTGAAAACTAAGCATAGAGGCACAAAATAAAATAAGTTTCAGCATGTTTTAAATATGTGGACAGAAGGAAGTGAATTAAAGTGAGAAATAATGTCACTGAATATATCTAGTTTTCCTTTGATTTACAAACTTTGTTATGTGTAGGTACTTAAGAATTTATATTTAAATAAATCATGTCTGCACTTTTAAGCCTCTATTTCATAACAACCTTTGTAGAGCTGCTGTTAGTCTAATATACAGCTGAATTATTATCAAATAATTAGATAATTTTGTGGGCTTAAAGTAATATACTGACCTCTGAATCGAAATATGGTTCTAAGTAGTAAACCTTGTGTAACAAAGGTTGGATATTCCTCCGAATGAGGTCTGAACTTAAATGCATTTGTGTAAGTAACTTTATGCATATGAATTGACAGATTAGTTTCTGATCATAAGTGTGAGATGGAGCCTGTATTTTTGTCTCCTGGGATTTCACATGTTTCAAGGGAGCTGCTCATGTAAATAAGAACTGTAGGACTGGGAGCTTTTCCTTTCTGCTATTGGGATGGTATTTTCCTACAAGAAATGTAACTTCTCAACTCTTCTACAGTGTTCCAGAGTACCTTTAATATTGGACTCACTTTCAGTAGACAGCTCAGTTTAAGGCAGGCAGGAGTATATTATTCCACTGGGATTGGTTATTGCAGTACTTGGGCTTTTCTTGAAAATGAAGTATTTCATTGCTGTCGGGACTTGTAACAATGCAATGAAATCCAGGGTGCGTGTGAGACTACGATATGTATATCCTGCATTTCTGCATGTCTGGTGGGATAGCCTTTGTATCTAGGACATCTGCTGTTATACCTTCTAGGAGCTTCTGGAAATAAAACAACTATGTATGATGAAATTGTTAATATTATGCCCCCCTCTTTTTTTTTTGAGTGAAATAGATAATTCTGAGTAACTAATCCTCATCAAGGTTTCCAAAATTTCTTTTTTTTTTTAACTGTGTTTCATAAAACTGACAGAAAACTGTCATTCTTGGTAGCAGTGCTAGAAGTATATTAATACTTTGATTTTAAGATATGTTTTATACCATGATTTTCAGGATAATGAGATGCACGCTAGGAAAACTTGAGGGGATAAAGTGCATTCTCTTGCCCTATTTCTAATTAAAATTCAAATTAGAAGTTTTATATTCTTATGCTGACCGTTTTAGCAGACAAAAGCTGTTTTCTTACATAAACCAACAGAGAATTCCCTGTTGTGGTTTCCACATATAGATCCACTTCTCCCCCAGCACCAGTGGACACACACATATAATTGAATTCAGCTCCCAGAGGTTTGAAATTCTTTCTTTTAAATTCTGATACAACAGCCACTTATGAATGGATGGAAGTTTTAAGTTGAAAACAAAAAAGTCAGTGTAACAGACATGTTGATGAATTCTTCTCTCTGACTTTGTGCAAAAGCAGAATGCACTCCAAAGCAAATCTATGAAAAATGAAATTATCTTTAAGTTCTTAAGCTCAGTGTTTTGAAAACATTTCAAAGGGTGGGATACTAGACATGACATACAACAAACTCCAGAGGAGGAAAGCGAATATAATTGGGGTAAAACTTAAAATTGTAATAATACAGTTTGAAAACGTTATTATAAAAGACTTAATAAATGAATAGACATCATCTATGCAGAAGTGCTAATGTGAGCAGGCTTGATGTTCTTTTTGTGCCAGGACTTCTGACAACTGACCTGTTTGTTTTGTACTTGGATTCTGATACAGACTTTTATATGATGCCAAAAGTTAGATTTTTCCAAGGGGCTAGTGTAATTTGATAAAGGATTCCTGCAGCGTTTTCGGCAATTTGGAATGCAGTAAAATCTGGAATTGCTACAAAGAGCTGCTGTATTTTAGTAGCCCTGATTCTACAAAGGAATGTGCAGTCATTGAAGCAAGGGTCTGTCTGTGCAGGTCTTAGCAACATCAGGGTCAGAGGACGCATTTTGAAATCAATTAAAAGGTTTCTGCTCACTTGGGTCGCCCTTAGGTCATGATGACATAGAAATAGGAGAAACTAAGTGGTGTTTGTGTTTAGAGTTTTTCAGTGTATAATCACCAAAAGAAAGCGGTTACTGTGGCCTTCATTTACACTACACAAATAGTCTAGGTCAGTTCAGAAAGGCTGTCCTCTTCAGTTGGAAAGGAGTTAAAAGTGGAATGAGCAATTGAATATACCAGACTTGAAAACTTGAGTGTGTAGTGTGCAAATGTTCAATAACAGTTTTGACAGAAGTGTGTGATTGACCCATTCTTGTTGTAACAGTTTCAGATTTGGTGCTTTTGTTTATGTTCCTGCTGCTGATCAACAATTTACTAAACAAGGGGAATGGGTAAATAGCTTTCTGAACTTCTAACTGTCCCACAAATTGCAAGAGTGAATTTTCCATCTATCCATGGCTGTTTCATTACTCAATTAAAACATAATATTAATACTTTAGCATTTGACTAAATTTAGATTGTTATAGTATGGAGAGTTCTGGACTTTTTAATTTTGGAAGAACTTAAGCCATCTGTTGCCTTGAAGCGGAGAGATTTAGTAAACAAGTACAAAGTAAGAAGGAATTCATCAAGGGAGACTATTAATTAACAGACTTGGATAAGGTTCAGCATCTTTGTGCCTTTAAAAGTCAAGTCACTTCTGACAAATTGGTTAGACGATTAGATTTTTAAGTTAGTATTGAATTAGGCATTCTTTATTTCCACTGCACTCCTACCCTAGAAAAGAGTAACTGGATGAAAAATATACCCATTTTTTAAATCATAATTAATTTTTTTTTCTTTTCAGGAAAAAAGTGACAAGAAACTTAACTAGTTGCATGTAGTTGTCTGAGAAAATTGAGCTCAAGCAACGAAGGCATCTCAGTTTGTGACTTGCTTTCCGCTGCCTTAATCAAAAGTCTGTCTTCTAGTGTTCAGGACACCAAAAAACCCCCAAAGCAACAGATCTCTTAAAATGCAGACAGATACCAATCCTCAGAGTTTATGTAATAATATTATTGGCCTTCACTTATCTTATTCCTCCTTGGGTATAAATAACCTAGGAAGGTTAAAATATGTAGTTGTCATTGCTGTTTTAATTCTTCCATTGCAGAGGGCTGGTGGAGTCCGTGTTTGTAGCATTTGTCATTGTTGGGAGCTGAATGGGGTGGGAGCCTTTGTATCCTGTCAATTGTTGATTTTTTGTGCTAGTGCTCATATGAGCAGAAGAATGTTTGTGGCTTATAGGAAATATCAATAACAGTATTATTGGGCTTGTTTTTCTGAAATCTAATAATAACATTTTCTTAGAAGTAGGGAATTATTGGTGGATACCTCATAGTGAAGACCCAAGTGATTTTTGTGGCTTTATGGGGTTGTTAAAGATAACTCTTGATGATGGAGCATTCTGGTAGTTTGTTAGGAGTCCTATGACAGTAGCTGGCGTGTGTGTATGTGTTGCTGAATGACTTCTATTTTGCTTAGGAAATAATACCAAGGAAAAGGTCAGAACAAAAACCATTTATCCTCTGAAAGCCATTGTATGCTTTTAACGTTTCATCCCATGTTCTGCTCCTGAAATCCTTTCTTCCTTGGACTTTCATGACTCAGCCCTCTCTGGATCATCTGCTTGTCTCTAATCCTTTCTTTGTTATCCTCCCTCCTTTTACAGCGGTTTTTACTGTCTTCCCTAAATTTCTGACTTGGCTGCCTTGCTCCACTTTTCTTGGTACAACTTTTCTCTGGGCAGTCTTGATAGTGTTCAGCAGTTGATTTTGGGGTTTGTTAGGGTTTTTCTATCTGCTGTTGCATTCTGCCTGAAGTAATCTGTCTGGGTTTGATAGGTCAGGCTCAGCAGGCCCATTTCTGTGACTTGTGGTTGACCCAAACTAGCAAAGTGAGTGTGCTTTCTGTAGGTACATTCTAAGATAAAATCACTCCTCTGACAAAAGAGTTAAATTTCTTAGTCTTGTTTTGTTGTTCTTGACTACTGTGGCCATTGCCTCTAGTCTTCCCTAAACACATTCCTTTTATAACCACTGAAAACTGTTCCGTGAAAACTAGATTAATGGCTTGTCATTTCAACGTCTCTTCCAACTTACTTTCTCTGCCTCATCAAATACAAACTGGTTAACTTTCCCATTCTTGGATCTGTGTGGCCCATATTCTCTTTCTGTAGCCTAGAAGAGGAGACAACTCCTGTCACAATCAGCCTGTGCCAAGCTTTGTCTCCATCTAGTAAATTGTTTAGAAAATCACCTCTGTCCCTTTTATTCAACAAAAAGGTAAATGTCTGCCAAGTTAGTTCATCACCCTCAAATGCCTGTGTTGAACTCTGCATTCATGGTATCTATGAAATGTCTACCACCAGTCACTCTAGACTGTGCTCTGAGGCTGCCTTTTAACCAGTATTGTCTCATTTGTTCCCTTTTTCTTTTCCCATCTGTTTGCTGTATTCATCTGTTCTCTCCTGTCTCCTCCTTGATCTGTTTGCCTCAGATCACTTCCGTTTTGTAACTGGGCTATGCCTGCTAGAATAGGAGTCTCCAAATTCTTTTCAAGTAGGTGATGGCTCTTAGGAAAAGCTAATGCTTTCTGGACCACTGTTAAGCTATGTATCCAGGGGTGTTACTAGTGAACACGTGGAGAAGCTGTTCCTTTTACTCCTTTACCTTCTCCTTTTTGCCTCTTCACTCAGCATTTATGTTTGATACAGTCTTTGGAGATTAGGGACAAGTCAGGGCATATGACTCTGAGTGGTGCAGGAGCCTCCAAACTTGTTTCTACTTTTTACCTGGCAGCAAAACTGGAGTGAAACATTGGTCTCCTCAGCAATATTTATTTAATGATTTTGAATTAAGCTCTAATTGTTCAGATATTGCACACAAATCTACTCCATTTAAAAACATTGAAAAAATAGTTATGTTTTGTAGTAAATCCTTTGAAATTAGTGTCTCTTACTAGATTAAATGATAGTTGAAATTTGTCATGTTTCAATTTCCATTAAGAAGTAAAAGAAGAGTTGCCTTTAATAATTTTGTAGAGTAAACTGTGTAGGAAGCTTTCTGGTACTTCACAGACTGAAACTGAAGCATTCTGCCTACCAAAGACCTTGGATCAGTAATCTCTTCTGCGCTTGTGTTCTTATTGCTGTTGGCTGCTTCCTTTGCTGAGTGATACAACTGTAAATAGACCAGCAGACTTGCAGTAAAGTTGGAAACCTTAAAAAAAGGAAAAAGTCACACTAGAGAGTGTTCTTCAAATTCAAATGCTTGCAGGTGTGGAACCAAGTATTGGATAGGTAACACATGTCAAGAGGACCAATATATGGGGAGATGGGTTTGCTGAACATAAACTTTATCACACTTCTAAAAAGAAACAGTAAGTGCACACATTTCAGATTAGAGGTATTATTAGTTGTGAAAACTTACACAGAACATCCGTCTAATTTATTCCAGTGTTAACAGTAGTGTTTCTTAAGAAGCCAGATCCAAACACCCAGTTTACAGAGAAGTGGTGCTGGTATGGCAGTGTTGATGGCCGTGTGTACATCAGCGTGGAGGGCGGGTCCGTGGGAGCAGAGAGGTAGAACATGCAGTGTGTGCCTCTTGGCCATGCAGGGCTGCAGCTGGGTCTGCTTTAGTGCTGTGGACCGAGTGCCATTTGCGGTTGGAGTGCTGCTTCTGGTTTAGATGCGTGTAGAAGCAGTTTAGTTTGTGCACTGTGAGGCCTCTTTGCAGGGCAGAGTACAGGAGGAGAGAATGCCAGGAAACAGGCTTCAAAAGTCTTTGTTACTCTTGCAAGCTAAATGGAGATTCACACACTCCGTGAGCAAGATTAATTTCTCTGAGGTATGCGTGTAATGCACCAGCCTAGTACGAGAACTGTTTAGGATGCTTAGGTTCCTCTCTCAGTACTTATTCTTCAGCCTTGTACGTTGTAGGAGAAGTTATTTCTGTAGAACATTCCATACCTTTTTGCCTGCCCAGAAATGTCAGTTTTTGATAATTGTATAGCAGCAGACCTATGCAGGTGGGTTTTGGTAACCACCACTTTTGGTGGAGACTTTCTCCAGTTTTGAAGTGTATTTCAAAAGAAGCAGGAGTTAAAAAACAGACAAACAAACAAACAAAAAAACCCACAGAACACAGAGCTTTGCAGGCATGACCATATCTGATTGTCTTATGAGGTTAGTGGGAAAGATGGAGATACAGGAGTATATTTAAAAGGGGATAGGAGGGAGCAGGAATTGACTTGCTGATTTGCTGTGCTTCAAGTACTGAAAGTCTGTCTGGGATTGCCAGAAGTATATTGAGTGTTGAACAAAACTACAACTAAAACATTGGAGACTGCTCTTAAAACCTACACTTCCTCAAATGCTAAGTGCTTCTCTGTTTCTTGTTATCTGCTTTTTCAAGTTGAATTTTTCCATATGCAATAAACTCTGTTGAAGAGAGCCTGAAAATAACTTCTAGTTCTTCTCTCTTCCATTCATCTCCCTACTCAAATGGGGAATGATAAATGCATGTGTTTACACTTCTTTTGTCTCCCAGCAGCATTGCACAATTAGGTACGGCTGATAGCAATGTTGAGCTCTTCCTTGAGAGTTTTGGAGAAGGCATATTTTTAGTCAGGCTGCTGCAGGGAACAAAAGTGGTCCCACACATCTCAAAGGTACGGTATTACAGTTTGGCAACTTTTGGCACAATAGGCTTTTGTCCTTAACTGTGAATTTTTGATGCTTAAGCCCGATATTTAGCTTTCAAGTTTTATTTCTATCACTCATTAGGATTGACATTATATGACACGTTTATATCTCAGCTGCCTTCCACCATATGGTACTGTGGGGTTTACTCCTCGAGTTGCTAGGTGGATGGTGAAAAACAGAGCAAAGAAATTGTTTGAATGTATTTCAGTTTGGGAGATAAGGGGTGTAAGATGTGAAAGGGAACTCCTGTTCTGCTGAGAAAGTCAAAGAAATATCCCCTTTGCACACATCATCTGTATTCTGACTCCTTCCTTAGCCAATGTGACTTCTTCTGTCACATGTCTAAATCCCAGCAGGATTATTTAGAACTTCTAATCAATGTCATTTATTAAGTATACTGCTTTTAAGGACTGCTGCATTTGTGGCAGTGGATTACCATTTTTTTGGATCAATTATGTTGAAATCTACTATAACCACAAAAAGTATTAACAGAAAAACAAAGTGAAGATAGTGTTTTCCAAGTCCAAATGCAAATAAGAGTTATAGACATTGTGGAAAGGGGAACAGAAATACAGAGAACTGTACCTCCTCCAAGAAGAGGATTCTTTCTCCTAATGTTGCCCAGCTGATGAATTAATAGCCCGATATCCTTTTAGCCAGGGCTCAGTTTTTATCTTAATTGCTATCCTGGAAGGGCGTGTAGGTTTGGATACCGGTGGTTTTCTTATGCCTGAATGTTGCTTAGGTTTTTACAGAGATTAAAATTTTGCCTGCTCCCCTTCTCCAGGTTTTAATAATTAATTTAATTAGAAGGGGGAGTATTAAGGCTCTTCCTCCTCCAGAATATCCTAGAGCTTCACTAGCTGGTTAACAAGTTGCTCATCTGAATGTGAGGGGGGGAAAAAGCTCTCTGCTGTCTTGTAAGGCAGATGTTTACATTTCGTGTGTGAAAAGCCTGTGCAGGGCACTACACTCCCCATACATGCTGCATTCTTATTAGTATACATATTATTTATTCTATTTGTGAATTGCATACATGCAACTATTAATTGGCTCTTACTGAAGTTGGTCAGTCACTTTGGGAGTTTGAAGACCTTGTGAAAGTCCCAAGGGATGTGAACAAGACACCCCTGTTAGCACTGGTTAAACTTGTGTTTCATGTGCTGTGTTTGTGCCCGTAAAGTCTTTCTGGCCCCTTTCATCCTCATGTCCGTGTGTACAAGGCTGCATCCACAAATCCAAAGTATATGAAATATAAAGCACATGAAAGGTGTTGCTTTTACAAAAAAAAAATAATGTTGATAATGAGCATCTTGAAAACAATTTTTGTCTTCAAAGATCTATTTGTTTTTTAATTTGGAAAAAATAGAGGAAGGTGCTTTGAGGAGATGAGGTAGAATGTTTTGAATTGAATGTTCTTATTCACTATCAGTTGTTTATTATGAAAAATGTTCTGTCATACTTTTCTAGTGAATTTTTAAAAATATTTTTACATGTCAGTAGTGATTCTTCTCATTTTGAGAAAAATTTTGAAAATTTCTAGAAGTGTGTTAGTATATTTCTGAATCTGCTGAATCAGAATGTAAGGATTGTTTATTATATTAATATTCCTTTATGCTGGAATTCCCTAGCCTGTTAAAAATTTAGAGATGATATGATGATGTCACCAAATCCTGCCGTTGGGAATCCTGCAGGCTAAGGAGGAAAACCAGGTAGGATGACTCTGCCTGGGGCAGGTCCCTCCTGTGAACGCCTGCTCTCCACAGGGAGTGTAGGTGAGCAGCAGAGCAGGGAGCTGCCTGAGAGCTGCTTCATGCCTCTGGTTTTGTAACTGTGAAATGTACCTGGGTCTTACTACTGGGTGTATATTTATCTTACTGAAAACAAATTTAAAAATAATATTCTTTATTACACAGTGCATATACAACAGCTCTTATGATGCAGTGTACACTTTTACTGTGCACTGGCTGGTTGTAGACACACTGAAATAAGTTTTTCAGGGCTTCCTGTCCCAGTTACTATTATATTACTAAATACTGTGTTTAACATGTAACTTATATGTTGTTTTGCTATTTTCAAGTATTGTTTCAGTATTTTCTTAAACTTAAAAAAGGTGGTTAACCACACTTTGACCAGTACACTTTAAGTGTGTCTTGAAATGTACCTAAAATGTGACAATAACTCTCAGTCACTAAGGAAAAGCTGCTTTTATTATATGCTCTATGCTTCACTAGTGAAGTCAGAAAATAATTCACATTGGATCGGCCCGTAGGATTCACTTTGGATCCACCAGTACCCTTTACGGAGCTTGTCCCCAGTCAGTCTGCACTGTCAGCAGAAGTGTCCAATAGATATCTAAAGGGTGGGTGTCAGGAGGATGGGGCCAGGCTGTTCTCAGTGGTGTCCAGTGACAGGACGAGGGGCAGTGGCCATAAACTGGAAAACAGAAGGCTCAACCTGAACATGAGGAAACCCTTCTTCACTGTGAGGGTGACAGAGCATGGAACAGGCTGTCCAGAGAGGTGGGGGAGTCTACCCGGGGGACTTTCCAAAGCTGCCTGGACTTGTTCCTCTGTGATCTACTCCAGGTGATCCTGCTCTGGCAGGGGGTTGGACTAGATGATCTCTAGAGGTCCCTTCCAAACCCTACCACTCTGTCAATCTGTGACATTGACCACTGAAAATTACCTAATTTGTAGTACGGCTTCTTTTGCTTCTGGAGGAGACAAGCTGTGATATTTTAACAGGATTTGACTAAAAGATTAGTCACCCATTTTAAAGAAGTATCCATTTTGTGTCATTTGATTTACATTATTAATTTTACTTCTGTCATCTTTTGTTGTTTTGTGGAAATCTCGCCCACAAAATTCATGTGAAATGAGTTCTAGTTGTGTATGTATATACGCCTAGAAATGCACACTTGTGTGTAATTATTGTTAGGCAAAATCTAGCAGGTGCAAGAATTCTGTGATATGCACATGACTTTGACCTTTTTCTCAGAAAAGATATTTTGACAACATTGGTTAAAAAAATGAAAGAAAATCCTTCAGATGGACTATAAATAGTCAGCCTGCCGGGAATCACAGAACAGGAAGAACTTCAGCCTTTTTCTTTACAGACTAAGAGTTAATGGACAACAGATGGGGCCTGCAATATCGGAAGTAGGAAAAAAAAAAAGGATGGTTTTTGATCTGTTTAATTATTATTTTCAGCTAGCAGGCGGGTAGGCTGGAGTTTTCATAAGCATTCGGTGTTAGCTTACTAGTAGGAGCAGTGTGAAGTCAATACCAAATGGTTGTGAAACTGTCCCACACAAGGTGTTTCTTAACCTAAGTGCTTCAGTGGGCATGCGGCTGAATGGAGGAGGGGAAAGAGGCAGCCTTGGGAGGAAGGACAGATGGAAGGGCTGACTTCAGCCCTTGCTGGCAGCGGTGGGTCTCCGACCTCCCGTGTTTCCATGCATAGTAGCTTGCAGGAGCCAGGCCAATCTTGAGGCCTCACAGTGACAGGACAAGAGTCAATGAACTCAAATGCTGTTTAGGAAGGCAGGACAGTGGATTTGTCTTGATGAGAGTTGCTAGGGACCTGGGAATGTGTTGCTTGCAGAAGGGATCCTGGAAGAGTGTCAAAATTAGGCTGAGTAAGGCTGTGGGGAGGCTTGCTAATGTTGAAGGTAGGCCTGCTTTAACCAGGATGTTGGACCTCCAGAGGCCCCTTCCAAACAAAAACTTACTGCTTTTTTATTTCGTTTTCCTTAATGCTTGATTTATACATAAACAATTGTTCTGGAAATAGTTCGGTCAGTTCTTGACATTCTTTCTGTAGAAAGTAGTTTGTTCTTTTGAATTCATGACCAGCTATCTTAATGTCCAAGGTAGGTGTTTTCATTGGATTATAAACTAACATTCTGTGGTTACATCATTGTTTATCTGTAGGATTCTTTCTTATTCCATAAAACCGTTAGTAATTTCCTTTAAAAAATAACTACTAAATATGTCTCCAGTAGCCTTTTGAGTTGGAGCATTTCTTGCAAATATCTAAATCCATAAATACCTAAAATATCTAAATCCTCTGTCCTAATCACAGTGCGGATGTAAGGAGCTTGACAGCTGTTGCTTCGTGCCAGTGTTCTACTTGGATTGCTGTAAGGAGATTGCTGCTGTGGCTGGCTGGCACACCCTGTCACAGCGCTGGCCCTTAGCTGCAGTAGCGCTTGCACAGGAGCCCGGTCCCATCACTTAGTGCTGCGTACAGGCCTCTGCACTGGGAGTTAACCTTACCCACTTGAGAGTCACTCCCTCTAGAAGAATCATATTAGCAGGTAACGCCCTTCTGTGACCCACTGATACCTACCCTTCAAATTAGAGATACCTTTTATGAGTGAACAAGTGGACAGATACGCACATTAGTTAAGACTGCAGGATAAAATCATTCAGTCAGGGGGTCTGGATCCTTCTCATAAGGGAAAAGGATCCTCTTCACTGATTAAACAGCAGTGCTATGAATGGAAGAAGGGTCATCTAAATCCCAGTATCATTGGGTTTTTTTATCTTATAGCTCTTACCAGATACTCAAGATAAATTTGAGCTGTTGGGATAGGGTTGAAAGGCCCTGTTGTCTTTCTCTAGTCGGCCATGACAGTTAGAAAATTTTAGGCTTGCTGAGTGCACTGAATTAGTTATGCTTTTGTAAAGTAGCTAAAACCGTGTGTACCTTAATGAAAACACTGAATTGGAAAATGTAATGTAGCTGTTACTTGGTTTTTGGGGAAGAGAGTCATAGGTATTTTGCATGCCTTAGGAGTGTATGTGTAGTAAGATCAGTGTGAGTATGAAAATGTGAAGCAGCATTTTTTGATAAGGATGTGCCTCAGCCTTGGTCTCTTCCCCCATGCTGATGTAGAGGACTAAGAATACAAGAATTAGGAATTATTCATCTTCTGACTAATATAACAATGCTATTCAGACTGCAAATGTCAAAATTAGTTCAAAAACTTAAAAAGGAGAAATAGATGCAGACAAAGGAGAGAAACAGGCTCAAAGACAACCTCGTAGGTGAAGGCTGTGATTATAGTTTCAAGGAATCCTTTGATAGGTGCGTGAATCTTGGTTGGATGTGTCTGAACTGTCAGAAAAGGGTTGAAGGAAAGTTTACAACGGCAACAGTGTTCATATGTTACTAAGTGGAATGTATTAATAAAAATATCAATCCACCCAGCCAGGTTTCAGCCTGACTTACGAATTCTGTTTCTGTTATTAAGGGATAATATATCAGTAGCTTGCTTATTAAACAGCTGAGTATTTCCAGAATAATGGAAAAGCCAAGATGAATAATTTTGCAACCAAAATTCTAAGTTCTTCCCTTGCCTCCCTTACATTTAAGCTTGAGTTACGGGTTTTTTTAATGGAGTAGATTACAGTGGAAATTAGTATGAGATAGGATGCTCAAATTTGCTGTCATCATGGTATTTCTGGGAAAATGACCTTCCTAAACAATGACGCTGTGTTTTATTTTATGTGGTGCTTTTGACAGTCTAATGTATCTGTGCCTTCCTTACTGCTGTGCATTAGGCCTATAGTTTTTCTTTCACATTTTGGGTGATTTTTCCATAACTTTGAAGATCACAGGTCCTGGAATTTTCCCTTACATACTTACAGATAAATTCAGTGTTTAGTAGGGATGGACTATATGGAACTACGGCATCCAGACATCCCTTGTAATGTTAATGTATTAACATTTAATAACATATATTTTATTAGTAATGCATGCCTAATTGCTGGAGACAGCTGGAGAAACTGGGATCAGAGGTGGAAGAAAATATTTTGTTCCTTTCTTACACAAACATAATTTTTAATTCATTGTAAATGTATCTTTGCATCTGACTTCCACAAATTTTTTCTTGAATGCTAATAGCAAGGTCTTAACAGCTTGATCAAAGTCCTTGCTTGTCTGATTTCTCCGGTTTCATCTTAGTTTTTGCCTCTAGATTCTTAGCTGGGCAGTGTTGTGTTTATTTGGCCTAATTGTTGCATGAAAACAGGTCACGATTTCTTCCCACCTACATTCTCTTATCTATCACAGGCTGGTATGACCAGCCTCTGGGATTGGGAAAAAGAGACGAGTGATCAGGAGGCTTGTGTACTCCAGAGAGTTTTGTGTTTTAGAGTAGAGCGTGCCAGCATTACCACAGAC
Source organism: Eurypyga helias (assembly GCF_000690775.1). Taxonomy (NCBI): domain Eukaryota; kingdom Metazoa; phylum Chordata; class Aves; order Eurypygiformes; family Eurypygidae; genus Eurypyga; species Eurypyga helias. The sequence goes on along the minus strand of NW_010234011.1, from coordinate 90,686 downwards.
CAGGCACAGTGCGGCTTGCTGCAATTTTCAACCATATGTAGATTGTTGGGGAGGACAACAGGGAAGTTTATGGAATTTATTTTGATGTTTTTATTCTTATATTTACTCCTTGAAAGATTTGGAAGGTTCTTTTATCATCAGCTAATTGTCGAAAACAAGTGAATCTTTGAAAGAATGCTGGTATGTGTTTAATGAAAGCGATTGATCTACCATTTCCAGGCATGCTTCTTTGTTATTAATTTTATTTGAAGATTACTTTGTAGTCTTGTTCAAAGACCACCTACTTCTTATCACAAGGTAAATTGCAAAGTTTTCTCATTTTTATACTGGCATCATAATAAAAGTGCATGTAGCTCTTAGGAACCAATACAACAGTGCTGAGATTTCTAGTTACCGTTGAGTAAAAGACCAGCTTGTATATCACGATTGCATAATTTTTATTTGGTAAGTGGTTTTAATTCAGTTGATTAATAAACAGTATATGCCAGTTCTTTCTACATAATTAGGTAAGCTCATAATTTATTTTTTGGGAAAGTATTAGATTTGCAGAATAGAAATCTGCTCAGCACCTGGAACAGTGGTAGGATGTGGTCTTCATTTGGATAGTGGATGAATTAGTTCGTTGTGGATCCTCTAATTTGAATCCCAAAAATTCAAATGGTGGTGGCTGAAGGAGCAGGGAAGGATGTCTCTTTCCACCAACATGCCCAGGACATCTGCAGCAGCCAGCACAGCTTTTTCACTTCCTTTTGTGACCTGACTTCTACTGCATTTCTTTCTAACATCCGTCTCTCTAACACTAACTAATTCCTTGTAAGAAAATTGCCCTTTAAGGACTACTGTGTCAAGCCCTTGTAAAATCTGTTGTGTCAATAATCTGTTTTAACTCACTTAAATATTTACTCGTTCTTGTGATATTACACACTTACTCAGAATGAGCTGTGCTGTACTTTTGGGTCGCTGGGAAGCTGAAGGTTTGTAAGCAGGACTCAGCGCAGCATCCAATGACATCCTTGGAGTTCAAAATACTGTGTTAACAAGATGCCAGTTGTAGAGAATTAGTATTTTTTACTTAGGTTTTGACTGCTCTTGGAAGCTGTAGGTAAATATATACATGAGGGGATTTTAAAAGAAATATTTGTATACTCCTTATCAGGTTTTTTTGTCCCACTGCAAAGATAGCTGAGTTATGATATTCATAGAAGTCCTATAACATGACAGATTTTTCCCTTGAAAAAGGTTTTAATTTTTACAAAAACAAAGGTATCACCTTGATCTTTTTAAGACATTTTACACATAGCCAGTAGAGGATTTCTGGGTTTTTTAGCTTACCCTATTTGAGTTGGCACAACAGTAATCTAAGCATGCCTATGCTTTTTTGTTGGCTATTCATTTACTGTCAGGTTATGTTCTCATACGTTTGCCCACTACATTTTTATTGGTGTATTTTATTTCTCTTTTATAATCACAGTTATGAGGAATTCACAGACTAGACAAATCTTGAAAATTTTTTTTTCTTCACTTAACATTTAATAAGACCCTTGCAGTTTGTTAAAATTGAACACCTTATTAAAATGTATTATTCTACTGTGTTCCAAGGATCAGTGTCACAAAGATTTAGCAGTTTTCCTCTTCAGGGCTTCCCAGCATAATCTCCCTTTCATATTAGAAACAAAACTGATGTGATATTTTCTTTCCAGTAAGCTTTGTCTTTAAAGGCCTGCAGTGTTGTTATTTATCCCATTACAATTTTTTCCCCTCATTGTACTAATCTCTTCCCTCCATCCAAGCTGGCTCCCTGTCTTAGCCTAGGGTTCTTTGTGGCAACATCAAGCAATTGAGTCCTTACACTTAACAGTGGAGTTCCAGGCAGCTTGCCAACAGTATCCAAACTAATGCTTTTCCATGTCACAGGGCCTGGTGCAGAGGAAATGTGGAACCACAGGTGGGCATTTGGTAGCAAATCTGAAGCATAGTTTTGACATTCTCTCCAACATTCTCAAATACATTTATCTTTAAAGGACCATTTCCATCATTGAAACTCACTGCTTCGGTGTTCACACAGATGAGTCTGACGGCACGGTAAGGGATCTTAGAGTAAGTAGTCACCCGTTTGAATTACTGATTAGCTGCACGGCGACACATATGCTGTGGTACTGAAATGGAGGAAAAATTCCCAGCCTTTCTCTGACCCTGACACATAGGTGAAAGGAAATGAAATACGAAGTTCTGTTGTATGTGTCAAGTGCTTTAAGCATTGCAGCTGAATGCAGGATGATGAGAGAATCTATTTATGTCCATCATCATCGCAAACTGCAACGCACCCAGTCTCCATGAATCTAGAGATACTTCCTTTTCCCAGAAAAATCTGGCATACTACTGCTTATTTTCTATTACTGGTTGGTAGACAATGAGCTCCAGCAGGCTTTTTCTGTTGGTTTGTTTTTCTTGGTGGTTATTTTTAATTCTGTTATTTCACATTAGACCTAGTCACTAGGCCTGACATTCTCTGGCTGTCAAGCTCTGACCAGTTGCAAAGATAGCTCTAGGGTCGTTCTTCCTACATCCATTCTGCTCCTTAATGATACTGCCTTTTGATTCTAGATAAAATGTGTTTTTTATGTTTGTTTTGTTTTCTGTATGCAATCCCAGTTACAAGTACAGGGAGTTTGGATCTGGACCTGGAAAAATTGAAGCCTATAAAGGAGCTTGCTAATGTAGGTAAACTGGTCAGTCTTTGAGCAAAGAGGAAGTGGGAAGCAGAAGTCCACCTCAGATAATCTGCCTCCCTTTTTACTGCTTAGTTGTATCAAGTTTCCAAGCATCAACAAATAGATTTGTACAGGAGTATCAAAACCGTATCTGTCTTAACAAAATTAAACTCGTCACTGTTGCTCTAAGGTACCTGAAGGTTCAAGAAAAGAAGTAATTCTTACCAGTCTTCTGCTTGTTCCTGCTATACCTGATGAATTTGACAATAGATTGAATAAATACAGACTAATCTCTCTGTGCAAAGTTTTTGATTGTAACTTTGCTACAGTCTGCACTCCTTATTTACCTACTGAATACTCTTATGAAGTAGAGAAGTGCTGTTATCTCAGTCTTACACATTGAAAAGTGATTTGTGCAAGGTTACGTGGACCATTTATGGCTGAGCAGAGCTGAACAAGCTGTTCAAGCCCCAACCTAGAGGGGTAAGTATTGAACAGCTTTTTTTAAATTATAGGATACACATGAAAACGTATTTTTAGTTAAACTGAGTAAGACTGTGTTAATCACAGAAGTAAACATTATTTGTATGCACAGTTTAAACTACAGCTCAGACTATTATATGATGGGCTATTTCATATTGGTTTAACATTGGGTGAAAGTGATATCAAAATTGAATATTCCTGCATACCACTGAAATTTTCTAGTGAACAGAAATCATCTGAATTGAGTAGAATGTAAAATATTTGTCTGTCTTTGTCTGCAGGTACATACTTAATGGCTGTCTTTGTCTGTAGGTACATACTTAATGGCTGTCTTTGTCTGTAGGTACATACTTAATATTCCAACTATAATATTGATATTTTCTTATTTCTCCATAAAGCTTTTTGATCTCTGAGAATCATTAGTGTGTCAGTAGCTAGGCATTGTAGACAGAGCCTGTGCAATGGTTTATACTTGGTGGACTTATGTGAAGCTCATGAGGTATCTATTCTGTATAAAATGGAATATGCAGATTGTTATTTTCATGTTTGGCATAGGTGCATTTATGTTGGAGTTATTTTTACTTAGGTCACAATTTTTTATCTATTTTTGATGTTGAATTTGTGCACACAACATTTTGAAGGATCTTTAACATTTAGATTGCTACAGAACAATCAGATTGTGTGGTGAAAGTTATGGTAATGCAATCTGTTCTGCAAAATGAAGGAAATAAAATTCACCTCTCTTTTTAAGTGTCAGTTTAGTGTTACTGCAGTATCATTTGTAACACTATTTTAGGTCTGCTTGATCCAGAAAACATCCTCACATAAAAGTAATTGTGAAATGGTTCAGTATATCGGCTTAATTTCATCAGGAGTCTGGAAGAGTTTTAAAGTCCCATTTTTTGTCAGCTGTGAACATTACCTGAAAAAATAAAACTCCTGAAGTCCTGTCTAGATTTTTTTCTTAGAAACCCTTCTTGGGTTTAGCTGACAAATTATGATAGATGAAATATGATACGTCAACTGGCAACTTTCTTCCTTTCCCTAGGTAGCTAGTGGTTACCCTTATAAAAATCAGCATTTGGCATTGGCTGCCATCCAGTCATGCTTGAAATACTAGGAAATAGAAAATAACTGCCATGGTGCTGTTGAATTATTCTGATGGCTTGTTTTGAATTTGCTCAAGAAAGAGATGACTCAGAGATTGCTTTGAGGCTGCAGATTTCAAAAACACTGAAATAAACTCAAGTAAAGATGACTTGAAAATGCACAGAGTCTGTTTTCCTTGCACAGTGCAGCCGGAGTTCTGTGCCCCAGGGATGCTTTCAGAATCCGTTTCAGGTGGCATCTGAAAAACCACAAGTGATGACTTAAATACACAGAGGTATTTTTTGTTCTGTGTAAATAGAGTAGTATGTATTAACAGTGAAAATTCTTGCTTCCCGGCTTCATATTTAAAGTATCTGCAAAATATTAGGTCAGAAAAGACTTGACCAAGAATATGTTGCCAAGAAGACCGAATGTTATTTACACAGTTTTAGAGTTTGGCGCAGTGTTCATTGGTATGTTCCACAAGTTGAGCATTGTTTCTCCCAAATCTATTATATCCAAATGCCTCAAGATAGTAAAGGTCCTGATGATATCAATATCATTATCCTGATATGATCCTATTGAGAACAAAGCTAGTTTCTCTTAAAAATTAAGCATTTGGAAAAGCTGTTGCTGGTACTCTTGTAAAACCAGTTCAGATGCCTACCACAAGTAGTCTCTGACACTGGAGAGCCCCAGTTACAGCAGGGTAAGCAAACTCATGTGTCTCTGCTCATGAGACTAAATTATCTGTGTCAAAGCATTCTAGAACTGTGAGCAGGTTTCTTGCTTTCTTTTGTTTCTCTCAGAATCGTGTGCATTTCTGAGATACTTGTATTTTTCTTAACTCACTTTTCTGTCCTATTTTATTTGATCAAGCTCAATATCATTTCAAATGCTGTGTTCTTGTAATAGTCCTTTGTGATCCACAGGATATTGATAATATGAAATATGTTGTATAATAAATATTGATTGTTAGAAAAATCATACTAGATTAAAATCTTTAAACAGTAAAATAAACTACATTTAAATTATATAATTTTTTTAAATCCCTGTAATGGATTTAAAATATAAGACACAAGAACCTTAGTTCTATCATTCAACCGAAATTAACTGAGTAAAAATAATGGAAATTAACTGTGGTTAAGATTTGCCAGATCTAACCTCATTTTTCATCTACATCTTGAATTGTAGGACTTGTTATACCTATGAGCTGTGCAGTGATAGTAGATATCCTGCTAGTTTTTGGCTGTTTTGTTAGAATACAAATTCAGACTGTCTGTAGCTTATCTGGGGTTGTTACTTGCTCTAGTTTAGTTTCCCTTTGCTGCGAAGCATATGAGAAAGGTACCTGAGTGGGAATTATCCATTGAGTACTTCCTTAGTTTTGGTCTACAACTGACATTCGTGTCATTCTTTAAAAGAAAACAAATAAAAGAGTCTCATTTGTTATGAACCAGTATTTATGTGCCTGGAAAAATCCGTTTGAGGAAGCATTTTTGATACTATAATGCTATTTATTAATTAGCTCTGACATGAGTTTTTTTGCATTCTGATTAGTATATCACATTTAGTACAGCAGCTAAGAATGTGATGGTACAGTTGAATTGCATTGAATCTGTTCAGTGTGTGTATTTACGTGAAACAGAATTTCACAGAAATTGAGGTGAGCACATACGTATATTTATACACACGCACCCAACCGGTCTTACGCTCTCTGTGTGGTGTCTTCCATACAATAGTCTTCGACACATACTTAGCCCATATAGCACTTAAGTTAAAAGTGAGCTTGGGGGGTTGTGCCAGTCTGACAACTGTCAAATTACATCGTTGAAAAACTATTGGTTAAATGTGTTTCAGACCTATTTAAATTTAACATCAGACTTTAGACAAATGCTTTCATAACGGGGAAAAAATGGATACGTGATGGCTTAAATCTTCTTTCTATAAAATTACATGTTTCTCAGAGGATAGTTGTAATTGAATTATAGAATGCCTTGAGAGTATCCTTGTTGGTGGTTAGAGAAATATGAAAGGAAGCGGAGAGACTTTCACAAACACTAATGTGCAAAAGACACCCTATAATTCAGCTATATGAAGCCCCCAGCAATCATATAATTATACTATAAATGCAGTTTGGGAAGAATGAAAAGCAGCGTTTATTTAAAACATTAAGAAAAATTACTTCATTGTATTGAGAGAGGCTTTTTTTTTTTTATAGCTGCTATTCCATGAAGTCTTTTTTTTCTGCCCATCTAACGCACTTCTCTCCATCCTTGTCACAATGCAGTTGTCTGTTGGTATAAACCTCCTGATGTGTGGGGAGGAGATCTGCTTTTGGCAGCTCTAGGGGAACCCAGACACCAAAGGGAGGACGCTGCTAGGAGAACTGAGTTTCTATTTCTGCCAGAGACAACAGAGTTGAAGTTTTCTGTTTGTCTTTGCATGGTTTGGTATGACTAGATAGAAAACTGGGAAGTTGATGCTAATTCTCCTCTTCTGTAACACAAGTGAATTACCAGAGAGGCAAGGAGAATCGTTTGTGGTTGTTCTGTGATTCAGTTCTCTCGAAGAATTGCTGCCTGTTCTAGAGCAAAAGCACAAATAGTTTTATTTTCTCAGAAAGGACTCAGAGAAATATTAATTAACTAAATAAATACAATTCGCAAACCAAAAAATGTATTTGGCAACTGGATGTCGAGGTGATTGTTAAAACCAAGATGTCAGTAAGTAAGTATAAACAGTATTAAAATTGATGTAGAGGCAGTGTTTACTCTTAAGATTTGGAGATAGCTTAGAATATTAGTGGAGTTCTTAGTGCAGTCTGGACATCCCTGAAATATGTGTGAACTTTCCCAGGAGCGAGTGAGTTGATGAGCTTTGTGTTGCATTACACTCGTCTTTTCCAAGATCCATGTCTGGGGTTTCTTTAATAGGCACCTGTATGAATCTTGCAATTACAGCATCCAGGAGCTCTAAGTAGGGGATCAAGTGTTGCAACCCTGCTGTAGAAATAGGAAAATCTCTTCCTCTTTTATTGATGGAACTACAGAAGAGCTTTTCAAAGCTCACATAAGAGGATTGTCCTGGTACTAAGAACAGAAGACCTGAATCCCCTGTCCTTTGCTTGGTCATGAAAAACTTCTTTCTGCAGTCTTGTGCAATAACAGAATTTTGATGTTATTTTTGGAAGAGATCAAGCAGTGGATTTTGAGTGGAAGGGTTCTTGTTTGCTTTTCAGTTTAACACAGCATTAGGGGGTTGTTATTCCATAATACATACAGTATTATTGCCTTACCAAAAGGAGATTGCAAAGATCATAATATGGACCTAACTTCCAATCTCACAGCCTTACAAACAATACTAAAGCTGTAAGAAAGCAGCTGAGCTAGTGATCTGATTGAGCAGCCCTAACAGCTAACCTGGGCAGAAGGGAAATCGTCAGAAAAAGCAGACAGACTGGTAAGCATGCTGTGGGGAATGATACCCATGCAGCTCCAGGAGCTGAGACACCTCTGTGCTGCTCCTAATGGAAGGCTTTTGAGATTTCTGCAACAGATTGGAATGCATGTGTTAGCCTGAATGTATGATTGGTTTTGTCATACCCAGGCTTCAGAGTTACAAAAGGGCTGCAGTCTTCTGAGAATTTTTTTATATATATTTTTTTTTTTAGGTGTTTTTTTTTTCCAAAGGAGGAAGGGAAAATTTGCAAGAGAACCAAGTACCACATGACTTTCAGTAACATGCTGACTTCCATGGTCTGCCTCTGTTTTCTCTCCAAAAAATTATAGTTGAAGGCTGCTTAGTAGCTCAATACTACATTGATTTTTTTCTTTTTTTTTTTTTTAAATCAGTTTTCTGATTAGGTTTATTTTTGTGTCAGGGATTGGTGACATTTTGGGAGAAGCCAGAAGCACATGCTATCTATTACCTTCATAGTAATTTCAGATTGCTGGTACAAACCAAGAGAATATGGCAGCTAAAGAAGTGTGGAAGTTCATGTTGTCCTTCAGACTCTCATGTTCTTTTTCAGATAGAAATCTGTATAGAGTAGAGCTGAAACTGTATCGAGTGGATAAAAGGAGTGTTTCACTACTATGTAAATACTCCATATGTATATGTGCATTTAGTGCAGGCAGTGAAGGTGAAGCATATCAGAAGCGTTTTCGGGATACGCATCTCTCTCAAGTTGAGGTCACTTGATGGAAACACCCGGAAGGCTACAGATGGGCCCATGGTGTAGTATGTGTATGTATGAGCTGGTGTAGCTGTTAACGTGTTGCAATTTTGGCTTATATCCAAATGTGAGTGGCCAGTGCCACACAGGAAGAATAAAAGAGGCACATAAATGAAGGACTTGAGCCTACTTAGTCATCACAGCTTACTTGTACTTCATGGTTAAGAAATTGGAGGCTGATGGGTAGGAGAAGTCTGACTTGATGCTCTTCAGTGAGTGGTGAGCAGTACTTAAAGTCCAGGGGTGAGGCTGGAGGCCCTGCCTCTGAAAGAGAGCATAACGGCTAAACCAAAACTATCCCACACTAATCGGGATCTTCCTGAGAGTAGAGAGAGGGAGAAAAAAATTAAAACCCCAGAGCAAAATGCACTTCTAGACAAAGCAATGTGCAATACATGCTGCTTTAAAGAGACCTTCTTTTCAGTGAATAAAGGGTTGGTTGGTATGGGTTTTTTTGGGATTTTTTGTTTGTTTGTTTGTTTTTTACTATAACATCTCTGAAGCTTTCATTTGTTGATATATAGTGTTATTTCCAGGGCCTTTCAGATCACAAAAAAGTGATTTTGGGGTTTTTTTGTTTGCTTTTTGCCACCTGAATCCTCTGTAGGACACAGATGATGTATGATGGAGGAGTTTTATAGAATTCCTTGACATTGTTTTAAAATAATGATAAATGGTTTTAGACTGAAGCAGGGTTTTTTTTCTGCAAACTTGACAGTGACTGCAAAATACACTAGAATTGTTTAGGTTTTGAGGGTTTAGGTTTCCCCTTTCTAAAATACTGGCTGTTCTTATATCTGTCCATAGAATTTTGAGGTGCAGACCTAGATTCCACCTACCAAGTGTTCTTCTCACAATCTGAGTACCACTTACAAGCTAGAATTTTTTTTCTGCATTTTATCATGGGCCCGTAACATTGAGATTCTGTCTTTTTATATATGTTTCATGCAGGACGTCCCCTCTGTAACTCAAATCTGGAGCATGGCTGTTTCATTCTGCTCCCAGAATTGCATCTAGGCCATTGATTTCTGTCTGTCTTACATCTTTTATACATTATTTATGTGCACTTCAGTATTACAAATGTTGCAGATGCCTGCCCAGCGCACCTGTACCTGGCATATGTCTTTGCTTAGCTGGGATAGTATAAGAGGGGGAAGATTGCAAGGTTTTTCACTCTTTGGGAAATACTTCTGGGCTTGAGAGGCTAAGCAATATTTGATGTTCAGTTAAATTCAGCTTCTAAACTTTGCCATTGATCTTATTTCTGAGCTTTTGATAATTGAGTATTTTAATTTCTCTTCTTCCTTCTTTAACAGAAAATTCTTCTTGCTGGATTCTTGAACGTATAGGTTGTTGGCCAAACTTTCTAATTACGCAGCTTTAGAGGTGAAACTTTTTTTCACCAGCATTTTACTGTAGATTCTATTCTCTACAATGTATCTCCTGGCTCGAAAATCAGTAGTAAACGTAAGAGTGTAATAAAGTACTTTCTGTTTTGGGCTGTTTTCTTTGATAAGCTGCTTTGCTAATCCAGTTTCAGTCAGACTCTGCAACATGGACATAAGTATATTCTTATTTGAACCCTAGAAGCTAGCTTTTTCTGGTTGCCCCTAGTGTTTGGTAAATCCACGTTTCACAAAAGTAATCACATGCTATGGGTTATTAAAATGCCTTCCATTTTTTCTGGGAAAAAAACCCACAATCAACTTTGTTAATTTACAGTTCTTCAAGGTTTTATTTTTAAGCATTTTTGATCTGTAAAGAAATAATGTAAAAATGACAATAATCATAGAAACTTTTAGGTTGGAAAAGACCTTTAATATCAAGTCTAACCAATAGCCTAACATTACCAAGTCCACCACTAAACCATGTCCCTGAGCACCACGTCCACAAGTCTTAAATACCTCCCGGGATGGTGACTCCACCACCTCCCTGGGCAGCCCGTTCCAATTCCTGACAGCCCTCTCCGTGAAGAAATCTTTCCAAATATCCAAACTGAACCTCCCCTGGTGCAACTTGAGGCCATTTCCTAATGCTACATCACTGTTTTATGGATATTTCAGTCAATGTCTGAAATTAAGCAAGTACTATTCATAGTAAGCTGTTTTCTTTAGGGAATGTAGATGCTAGTCTTCTGGAGCCAAAATGTGATCAGCGTTTTATCAGAATCTGTGAAAATGCCATTTAAAGTATTAAAGTAAACATTTCTGTGAGCTGTTATTACTTACATCAAGGGGGATTATTTCTGTTGCTCTTTTGTTTTGCAAACTTTCCTTTTGTTTCCCTTCAAACTTTAACTGTTTGGCCAGATAATTCCATGGCTTCTGGATCCTTACTTTACATCTAAGTGATGCATTACTCTTTCTCATTTCTTGGACCCTGTTGCAAGGAAGCAATGGTTCCTCTCACTGGAAATGCCAACAGTTAGGAAAACCTATCTTTAATATTTATATATATGTTATTATTTAAGCAGTTAAGGTATTTGTATGTCAAAGCTGTTGTGAGTGCTTTTGAGCTAATAAAGCAGACTGACAGGAAAGCACCATTGGATTTGATACAGCAGTGATTTGAAAGAATTTTAAGGCAAACTCAGTTTTTTCTGATTAGTCTGTCAGTAAATGCTCATATACTGAAATGCTCTGGGATGGGTAGTGAAGCTAGTGCAATTTGAAATTGCATTTCAGATATATCTGGTCTAGGATGAAAACTTTGTACATGCTTTCTCTGTATATATTCACATACACAGAAACAAAATTTTCCGACACCCTTGTTTTTCTTTACTGTTTTCCAGTGTGCCTGTACTTTCCTGAGGTAGTGATTTTTCAGAAATCAGAGTTTTTCTGTTATTCTTGAATGTTTGTGCATGTTCTGTTTAATCCCAGTGAACCTGTCCTCAATACTTGACTATGCTCATTGCATAGCTATTTTTGAACATGCAGGTTTGGGCCAATTTTAGATGATATTTGCTCTACTAGAAAGGCTGTTTCACAGGAACAGGAACTTGTAATCCTAATGACTCAAATATGCAAAGAACTTATATTCTAGGTTGGCAAACTGTGGTGAGTTCAGATTTTTTTTTTGTGAAGTGCTTATTGAAATTACTGTGGTAAGGAAAAAGCCATAAATAGTGGTGTAAAGGTAATGCACCAGGAATGATTTCTTAGTCTTAAGTCACAGAAGACTCCAGCCTCATCGTGCTCAGGGTTTCTATGGTAAAATGTTACTGCAGTTGACATAATGATGAAGGGAGCTGTTCTGGCCTGTTTTGAAGATGCAGATTTTGAATTCTCAGTAGCAATTAATACAGATCAGCAGTAGCCACAGGCTCTTAAAGGATCAGTGACAGAAAAATGACTTCAGAGTTTCCCTTGTGGTAATATACACAGAAAGGATGGGGGGGGGGGAAGATATGAATCTTAATGAGGGTTTACATTTGTAATAGATCAGAGAGGCTTCATGAAAAGGATTAACAGCAGAAGGGGCAATATTTGTTATTGTTGCTGAAACATTTACTCTCAGGCATTTTGCTCATTGAAAACAAAACAACCTCTGGAGGTGATGTGACTAATGCAGCTGCATGTGTGACTTAGAGCCACAGATGATCTGAATGACTTACCAGTCTAAGAGCATAGTGTTGACTGCCCTTAATGCAGAGAGGGAGGGAGAAGGGGGGTTAATGCAGTTCATACATAATTCACAGTAGAAAAATGAATTTGCTGAAGCATTCAGTGTTTCTTTATAACATAGCACGTGTGATAACAGACTTCTAAGCTGTAGCTGAGCTTTTCAACGTATTTTTGCTCAAGATCCCAAGAGAGATTTCATTTACTTTGCTCTTTGTAGTTGTTCTAAATGAGAATAAGTATGTAACACTCTAGATCTTGGTTTGCAAAAGAGACTGTTCTGAACTATGAAACTCTGATCTGGATGGAAATTTGCCATCGTCTGTTAGAGGTATGTTCTAGACTTCTGTTTCACTTCATTCAGTTTTTGACGAGTCTCACGTCTAGTTTATGACTCAATGGAAAATTGAACTTGTTATGGTTAATAGTGAACAGGCCAACAGAAGGTAACTCTGTGAATGAAATGGATCATTTGTATGATACTTTTTTTTTTAAAAAAAAAGTAACTTTAGTTTCTGCTGCAGCCTTCATAAATTAAACACCTGAAAGACCTTAAAGTAAGAACAACAAATTCAGCATTTTTCCTTCCTTTGAAATACATGGTTTAGTATTTTAAGTGCAGGTGAAAATACTACAGTGTTTTGTTGTTTTCTTTCTTTTGGCAAAACAAGCTGACATTGCAGCTAGAGTTGTAAGATGAAATGTATTGATGGTTGCCTAATTAACATTTTTTTTAATAAGAATTTTTTCAAGTGTTCTGTTACATTATACTCCAAGCTGGGAGGGAAGGGGGGAAGTGTGTTTGCCTTTTCCCCTCCTTGTAGTCTAAAGAACAAAGGCTGAGATGAGGAGCTTGGAAAAATAACTACTACTTCTTCCTTGGGAAGTTGAGAGGTAAAATTAAATTACTGGATTCCTAATTCAGTAGGTGCTGACTTTTCTGGTAGTGGTGGTCCTCTGGAAGGTTTCCCACCCATACTGATACTAGACTGGCTTTTAAGTGGTCTATACCAAATACAGTATGTTGCGAAGTAATGAAACTGAGAGAACTAGAAATACCACTTGTAAGTGGTTCCCCCTGGGAACAAGAAACGATGAGGAACGCAGAAACTGTGAACTGTATTGGCCAAGCATCAGTGCCTGTGATTGAAATTTTACATCCGTTGTAGGACTGGTATTTGCATATTCTTCAGGCATATGTCTGAGTTCAGATTCAGTTTCTAGTTCTGATTTCAGCTAAACATTTCAGCTAAAAATTGTGGGGTTTGGGATGTCTTTGTGCTTACATGAGGTAAATACAACTTCAGTTCCAATACCATTTGTTGCTGTTGCTTAAGTCTATGTTTTTGTGAATACAAATAGACTGTATCTCTCTCAGTCTTCTGAGGAGAGGCTTGCACTGATGAGACTGCTTTTTGTGCCCATACTTTCTGTATGTGCCTTCATAAAGGGCTTAAATGACTTTAGTACAGTTCTTTGGATCGCTGCCATCTCTCTGATTCCCAATACTAAATGCTGTAGGGAAGTCTAGGAACAGATGTCTGCTTACCATTCATCACTGGAGAGAGATTTGTGTTGTTGAGGATTTCTTTCTTCATGCCTTAAGCAGAATCTTGACCTTGCTGTGGTCTAGGAGAGTAGCTGGCCATCAGGCTTTGGCTAGCACTTCTGCTTTCTGAATAACAGTTTGCTGTCAGGTACTAGTTACAAACATCTGGAACACATTGATACCATCTTCAGTACCGGTGGGACTAAGGTATGGCTGAAAAACAAGGGAGAAAAGGCTTGCCCCTTTTCCCAGCCCATTTGAGCCCATTTCATTCATTAAAAACAAAATGATCATTGCTCTTGCATCACCTAGGAAATGCATTGATTGAGTTCAGATGATTTTTGTGGTGTTTTTTGAGTGTGGGAAGGAACCATGCTTTTCAGAAACTTTTTCAAAGTTTTTGTAGTCCATGGAGCTCAGTTGCTGTTCTCCAATGTGCAAGGACAGGGATGTGTTAGGAGGGAATTGAGGTGCTGTGGCTCTACCATCCTCTTCAGAAACTGTAATGGTGAAGACTCCGGGGCAGCTGTTCACTCAGGCCCTGGGAAACCCAGACCAGATTGTCACTCTGGTGCCTGAAAATTTATCTGTGCTTCAGAGCATTTTTGTGATTAAATTACAGTGAAGAAAAACTTGTGTATCTTTCATGTCTGCATTCTTTCTCAGCTATCAGTCAAAATAACTGGATAGAAGAAAGGGATGAATGTTAAATTTTACTTTTCCTTGTATAATCAGGCCTGGTTGTTATGTAGGACCAGAGCTCTCAGGGTGGGGGGAGTCAAGAGAGGAGAATCCTTAAATTTTGGGTGGTGATGTCATTTTGTGTGCCATCTTGTAGCAATTCTGCTATATGGTAGCAAATAGCAATCACATTTCCACTCCGGTGGTACCTGTAAGTCAACAGTGCCTTTGGGATCTTTCACTGTGAAAGGTGCCATGTAAATGTAAGGCAATGATATTATCTTTAGTATCAATTAAACTTTTAGTGCTCTGACAATCTGGCATGCAAGGTGCATCAAATGAACTCTAGCTGTGATTATTTCTAAACACTATATAAAAGCAGATCTTGCTATACTAATCAAATTGGAAAGGAACAAGAGGGCAAGTTATGTCAGGATAAAATCTCTTCAGCATATTAGAATCTGCACAGAAATACTGTAATTTCCTTCCCCCCTCCCGCCAAGAGATTTGTCTCTGTTTGCAAAATCTGAGCTGGCACATCTTTTATCTCCAGGGGGTTACTATATCAGGATTGTTGATGGCAGTTTTGTAAGAAATTATACTGGAGCTAGCACTGGAAATACTGTGTGCTATTGCAAGAACTTGAGACTTCATTTTGTTAGAGTATTTCCGCCCCCTCCCCTCCAAGGATGTGTTATTTTAGGATGATTATATTTCACACTTCTATTTATGTTCAAGATATTATAGTTAATGTTTTATTTCCAGAGCTGTTCTGTATGCCTGCTTTTGCACATATGCATGTGACTGTTGCATGTCTATTTTTAGTGCTTCTGTACACACTTTATGGCTTGTGCAAGATTGATACATTTAGCATAAACTAACTTACCAGGTAAGTTCATAGAGTCATAGAGTGGTTTGGGTTGGAAGGGACCTTAAAGATCATCTAGTTCCAACCCCCCTGCCATGGGCAGGGACACCTTGCACTAGACCAGGTTGCTCAAAGCCACATCCAGCCTGGCCCTGAACACTTCCAGGGATGGGGCATCCACAGCTTCTCTGGGCAACCTGTTCCAGTGCCTCACCACCCTCTCTGTGAAGAACTTCTTCCTGATATCTAATCTGAACCTCCCCACTTTGAATTTAAACCCGCTACCCCATGTCCTGTTGCTACAGGCCCTTGTAAAAAGTCCCCTCCTAGCTTCCTTGTAGGCTCCTTTCCTCCTTACTTTTAACTAGAGGGAGGTATTTTTACATACTGTTAGGTACCACTGCCTTTCTAGTTAGAGGTGACTGTGCATCAGTGAAGGATGAAGTGAATCAGCATACCATGCAGCATTTCCAAATTGTCTGGTAATGCTTTTGGAGGATGAAAGATTTTACATTTCTCAGTGCAGCAGTGTAGCCAAGATACATTTACTAGAATTGTTTTAGCAGTACTTCCCTTTGGGGGTGTCTGTCTTCTACACTTCATAACATGGTATATTTGAAGAATGTTTTCAATTTTCCTCTTTATAAAAATAAAGTTGGGTTAAAAATGGCTGTGCATGTGATTCTAACATCCAAGGATGTTTCCTAAGCCAAATTTTGTTGGGGAGTTACATATTTCTGAACTATGCAACAAGTTTGCTGTCTGTAAAGGTAATAGTAGACTTTCTGTAGAAGTGTTTTGCCCATCATTTCCCTACCCCAAAATGTGTGATAGCAACCTGCTGAAATGGAGACTTAGCAGATCTGATTAGCTCCTGGATCACTCTGAAAAAAATATAGATCAATTTATTGAGCCTTTTTTTTAAGTGTAAATTACTGCCATCTTTTTTGCTAGAATAACTCTCCTGAGCATCTTCAGGTAGATAGGCAATAAAGAGCTGTCTAGTGATACGACATTTTATACATTTTCAGGTAAATGGAAGATAAAAAGCAACAGCTAGCATTTGAGACATTATGTAGATTTATCACATACTTAAACTTTGAATTCTGCTGTAAACTAAGGACTAGATTACAGTCACGATGTCTATGTGGTTCTTCCTCTGTGAAGGTTTTCTGTATAGAAATAATTTTACTTCAACTATGACGCTCACCACTGAATTACATGTAGTTCTTTGTGAATTTCTGCATGGGTACTAGCAATCGGATACCATACAATCTATGACTGGATAATGCCTAATTCTCACTCTGCAGGCAAGAAATAAGATAGAGTGACGCAAATATTTCTAAGCGTATAGTGAATTTTCTCGACCTTCACGAATGATAAACATGTTAGGGTTAGCTTAATAAGTACTTACTAGATATTTCCATTAATTACCACTAATAGCTTTCTGGTACGGTATAACTACTCAGGTTGATCATCCTATGCTGTGAGGGTAAGAAACATGAGTAGAACACAATTATGTCTATGTGAGGAAAAGGTAGATGTGTCTTTTGTTTTACATACTGATTTCTGGCACAGTATTTTGCCTGGGAGGCAGCAGATAGACAAATGGTCAGCCTAAAACCATATAAATCTGAATGGATTCCACAAGGAATAGAAGAAATTTTTCAGTCTTTCTGACTGAAAAAAATCCTGTGGTTTGTCTGTGACAAATGTATTTTACTAAAGCTTACTGCAGTACCAAGGCTGTGCGTTTGCCTTCACAAAGTAGTGTGGATTGCAGTCCTAGAGGCATCATTTTTAATCATCGGCAAACATGAAAATAACTTCAGTAAGCACGGCAGCCTGATTTACTGTTACTGAAACGCTGCCATCTCAGGACGCGTATCATGTATATCCATGTTTAAAAAACAACTGAATCAGGAGAAAGGAGAGAGAAGGAGATTGGACTTTAATCTGCAAGTAGTTTTTAAAATAAACCAAGTATTTCCCTCCAGGTGGAAGCATAGTTGAGAATATCTTTGGTTACTACCCTTCTGTTTTAAATCTGAACAACAATATTGCTGCTGAATGTACATATGCATATTTCGAGTTTTAGTTGTTTGGCCTGGAGAGGGTTGCATTATGCTGTCAATATCAGTGTTGTGGCAGTGCACAGGTAGCGCTTCGGATGAGAACAACTCTGTGGGTCTACATATGTGTGTGTACTGAGATACATCAGTATTTACATATGTACATTTTTGAAAGAGTTTGTACAGTTTTTAGATATTAACTAGCCTCATAACACTTGGAATAGTTTAAATATAGCTTTTAATGTTATCAAAGTAATCCGTGAATCTCTTTCATGTATATGCCTCTTTTATCATAGCTGAACCCTAGCCAGCATGTGACATTGCTCTTAAACTGAAAATTAACGGAGTAACTAAAGAGAAATAATACAGGAAGCCTCCCTCTCTGGTCAGCTGTAACCATGGTATCTGAAACATTGTCCAGCATAACTCTTTGATGCCTTTTCTCACCCCCCAGATGAGGTTTTATCAAAATTTCTATGGTTTTCCTGTTGCAACTGACACCCAAATTCATTTCTTATCAGTTGAGAATACACAGTTGGATTTTTCTTTAGTTAAGGAAAAAAAAAAGTCCCTGCTGAAAAGTGAGATGAATGTAGTCCAGAAAATAACAAAAGACTCTGTGTGTGTTGAATTGCTATCTCATTGTATAATCCTGGTTCTTTGAAGGTTTAGTTTCTCTCGGTAGACCAACGGCATGTATAGAAATGTAGGTTTAGTAGCACCAGGCTTTCTAGTGCTATTCTTGTTTGGTGTGATAGAAGTTTAAAAAAACATATTTGGAAAGTGAATTAATTAGTCCATTGTGCTTTGTGATGGTGAGCCCTTTTGAAGGTATCTTTGCTCTGATGGAGCTGTGGGTTTACTGGCTGGGGTCAGTACAGTGTATTTGCAAGATGGCATCTGCCTCTTGGCTAAAGCTCGCAGTTGAGGCAGGCAAGGCGGATTCCGATTATCAATGGCGGCTTCTCTGACCTTGAGTGAATTGCATATCCTGGGCTGCTCCTCAGCTGCTTTTTCTGTGAAGTAGCAATTTGACATTTCCACCTGGTATATTTTCCCCCTACATGTGCTGGTTTTGGATTTGAGACAACATAAGACACTCTAAATGCATGACCATGTTTGAAGTTTTCTGTTCAGAAATTAGACTTTTTCTGCATCACACTGCAACATGAAATTTGTTTGTGATGACAAATGACCTAAAGGTTCAACATCCTGAAAATTCCTTTAGTGCCCCAGCAGCCATGTGGGCTTCACACAGGACAAGAGCAACGCCAGTCTTCCCGAAAAATCCTTTGGTCCCCATGTAGCAGCCGTGGTATGTGTTATTCAGTTGACCATACAGCAAATGCACATATTTGCCTCCTGCCCCAGCTGGTACAGTTCGCAGTCTGTCAGGGAGAATTGCTAAACTAATTTTAAATATCACAGTGATCCATACATATAGTCTATAAAAAGCATACCAACCAGGTATTTTTTACTTGTATGTAGTTGGAAAATGGTGTCGGGTAACATTTAAAACAAAATGAAGTAACACTTGAACAAGCATGCCATAGTGGTGTAGAAATTGTATGAGCATGTGCATGTAGGTAACACATATGCTTTGCATGTTTCACATAACAGTGTTGCCACCTATTGATAGAAATTTAAACTTCACATAGATGTTGAATATATGTTTTCCAACATAGTGAAGGTCTCCTTCTGGTGAGACTGGCAAAGGAATTGTGTTTTAGTTGTGGAAGAATAGTTCTTCCAGGCTCTGATAATACCACAGGGTTATAAAGTAATGGGTGCTGTTCATAAACCAAGAAAGGATAAACATTATCAAAGGAATCTAAAGCTGCTGATGCTTTTACATAACTTAGATCTATGATCCCGTTGTCATTGGCAGCTCTTTGATGAATGAAGTAGTGAGTATATCTGGTCTACACGTTTCAAGCTTATCTTTGTAATTTTCATAGGGATAAAATGAACAGTGGAGTAACTAGCTAAGTAAATTGAGGCAATATTTATAAATGTATGTCTGCTTAAGCTGTGCTTCAAAAATGTGTTCAGAGTCAAGTTGTTGGCTATTAATTGTACTGAAGAGCTGGTAGAGTTTTATTTAGAAAATAAATACCCATTGGTATTAAATCTGATACTTATGGTGAAAAATTAGTATTATTTGGAGAATAAAAAGCTGGTTAATTTACATTTCTGTTTGAGAAGACTGTTTTGTTCCAAAGAAAAATGTTTTTGTTTTTACAAAACAAATGAAAATTAATCAGAAGTTATCCAATACATACTTGGAGCATTTCTATGAAAAACGGATAGGAAAATGGGAATGATGACTTATAGTTGGGGGGAATAAAAAATTATCATTGAAATATTATTTGCATAGCCATTAAGATAGACTTTGCAATTGTGTGTCATTCTCTTAAGCAATCAACATTTATTCTAAATTAGGACTGTCTTCAACATTTATCAGTGTTACCTCTTGGATAAGCCCTCAGATTTTGGAGGAGTGCAATCAAATATTTATTGGTCATGTTTTGTCTTCCCTGACAAACAGTTTATTTTCCAGAATATTGCTTTACTGCAAATTAATCCAGCCTGTGATGTCTCTGGAAAGAGCAAGTGTCTTCCTTAACTTGCTCACATGTGTCAGCTTGAAAATCAGAAAGAGTATTTGGCCACTTCAAGAGACAAGCTATAGCCAGGGATATTTTCCTGACACACTCCCATTTCTTGACAGAAGTTTTGTTTGGGCAAAATTTCGTTTCCTTGGGGAATCCTCAAGACTACTTCTGCATACGTGCAAACCTACATTGCATGTACCACGCAGATGATTTCTGCATACGAGGCAAGTCGGATGCATCTGAATAAGCTGGATTTACTGCACACACACAGCTTAACTGTGCGATTGAGGCGCAATGAGTCTAACACTTCCAGAAACTTGGGGCTTAAGCACAATATTTCTGCTTGGGGTTTCGCAAACAGGAAAGTGTCAAGCCTTGTTGTACTGTCCATAAAGATCTCTGCTTGTCAGGGGATTGATCCTGGGAGAAAATACTGGCCTGGAACAGGTACTGGTCAGTAGCATCGTATACCTTTTTTTTTTTTTTGGGAAAATGTGGCTTTTCCATGGAAATTCCTCCCTGACTGTCTTAGACAAATAGTGACCAAAATACCCATGTGTTCGTTGCCCTGACTTTTTTTTCTGTCCCCTTGCGCTCTGTGTTTAAGGATGGATCCTGTTCCCAAATGTGCAGGGAAAACGTCAGCCACGCTTGAGTCTTCTTCCTTACCCTGAGCTTAGCAGAGTGAGGTTTGTACAGATTATAAGAATGCTTCAGAAAAAGTGATGGTCATGTATTTTCCAGTACCCAAACTCCAAAATGCATATTCTGAAGTCTTCAAAGATTGTTTATGTTCGAAAATTGCATGTTCTTAAGAAATA
>NW_010234011.1:0-69925 GCF_000690775.1 Eurypyga helias | reverse complement strand
AGGATTATGCATGAATAGTCTGATTAGCTTTTTTCAATCCCATGAAAATTTAATGCTTTTCCGCAGGGTGTTGTGCTAAATCTCAGGCCCAGAAGACAAGAGTTCCTGTCGCTCTTTCAGGTGAAGCATAGCCAAAAATTATTCTGTGTTATAGACTATGAGAGCTGCTGAAATGGGGACCATTATCACGTGTTCCGAACACCTTGCATAGCATTATGCAGCCATCTGAGCTATGTATGAGTACTATACCTTCAGTTTGGCTGAGTGTAAACAAGAAGGCACTTAAAATAGTTGAAGTGGAGCAACAGAAAGATCAGCGAGGATGATTGAGAGGTGTAGAAATCCCAGGGCAGCAATTGGGAAGAAAAGCTGAGGGCAGCATTGGGAAGAAAAGAGTTTCTGGGTTTATGGATAAAAAGCTGCAAAAAAGTAACTTACAGGTAAAAAGATTCTTACTCATAAATTCAGAGAAGTCTGGGTTTGTTTATTCGTTGTAAAATAGATAGATACATCAGTTTGGACTATTTATGAGGCCCTAAACTTTATTTCTATGGCAAATGTCATATATTAGAATGGTATGGTATTTGTGATAGGAAAGTGCAGCTTAACTGCAAGCTGTATTGAATTCCACAGCAGAGTTTTAATTTCTGCTTGTCGTTGTGAGCAGTTATACAGACATCAGCTTGTTAAAATCAACAAGTCATGAGAACTGTATGGCCTCCTCTCTCTCATTTGTCAAGAGTTGATAGGAAGCATCTGCGTGGCTTGTTCAATCTGTTAATGTGTTCATCCAAGCCTAACTGACAAGTAAAATGTACGCAATAATATTAGACTATGGGGATGACCTTTGCTAACAAGGCAAGCTGACTTAGATCACGTGTGGTGTGCACTAAGACACTTGTAATGAAATGGTATTTTGAAATGGCTCTGTGCTGTTTGGTGCCATTACTATCACTGTAGATAAAGGAGAAGCAGCATGTTTTCTTGAAAGTAACCTTACATTTCATGCAAAGTAATTCAAGGAATAGCTAATATGGGAAGAATTTTTGTTTGGGTTCTAACATTGGTTTTAAATGCAGTTTTGTCTTTTGGTTTTTGGAAGGAGGAGTGGGGAAACCTTTACGCTTGTATGCCGTAGAAGTTAAGACTTCTAAAGCACTTTGTGTGGGGGTTGATGCTGCTTATTAGGAACGTCTAGCATTATAATATACCGTTATCTGTAAAAATAAGCCTCTAGAAATAATAGAAATTTAAAATTTATCATTTTAAGTACTTCAATGCAGTGGAAAAAATTACTTGGTAATATATGAGAAGTGAATTTTCACGTACATACTTTTTAAAAATAAAAATGTTTCGTTCTTAATCCTTCCACCTTTAGCAGAACTATGTTCAGACCTCCATGTAGTATTAGCAGACTCAGCCAAAGAACTCTTCGATGTAGTGGGAGGAAAGAGGTTATGATATTTTCAGGATGAAAGGGGAGATGCAGAAGGGAATGTAAGTAATGGAGAAACAGACTGTCTGTAGAAGAGGAGTGGTTCTGAAATTTTTGGTTTTAAATTAATTCCTAGTACAGAAAGCTGCTATAAGGAGGACTTTAATATATTCCTATTAAAACATACTTTAATTACCTTATTTCAAATGACAATAAATTTGGATACCCAAAGAAATATGTTTGTTGCTGTCATGGTAATCCGTTTCCTCACAACTGTAGTCCTTGATACCTCGCTTAAGCATCTTGGTTAAATCTCTTATTAGATTTAGCAAAGATATTTGTTTCTCTTATCAAAATGATAGGTTTAGTGTCTTGCAAGGGAATATTTGGTAGAAATGCTTTGTATCGTATTATCTGTTTCTGGCTTAAGCTTGCTGAGCTGCTGGAAAACACTGTGGTAGTCCAGAGTTCACAACCTTAATCTGATTAGGCTGTTTCTGATGATTAACTTGGAGTTTATTTATTTATTTCAAATCTGGGAGACCTTAACTTCTTAGGAATCTGTGCATCTCTGCTGAGACCAACCTAATCCTGCTAAAAGAACTCTGAATTACAAAATCTAAACCAACTGTGGAGTTCACTGCTTAATGTGACTCAATCAGAAATAACCTTTCATTGGGTAGGAATACAAAGGACTGGATACTGAACTGAAACACCTTACAGTTGGGACCACTCTCATATTTGTAGTTATGTTTCTGGAATAATATGGACCTCATAAAAAGGACGACATGATACAGGCTATGCAGTACCAGTATCTTGATGTTAATGTACCTGTCAGTGGGACTCAGCAGTGATACATGCTCTATATTTTGCCGTCATTAATTCTGCTTTTTCTCAATGGATCCATGTTTCTTGAGCAGGATACTGTTCATGGGCAGAATGCTTCACTTTTCACACGATTCTTAAATGTTCTAGATAAATTTAATCTTTAAATTGCAATCATAAACACATTGTGAAAAGTTGTGATATGAGAATTAGTATCAATTACCTAAAATTTTAACTAGTATTTTTCAAGTCAGCCACACAGATTACTAAATGTGTTGCTGCTTATCCTGTCAATGCAGGCAGTACATAGGTTTATGCTAAAGGATTAATTTTTTATGAACCAGTATCCCTAGCAGATCCATTTGCCATTTTTATGTGTTAATGAAAATTTCTTTTCTTTTTTTTTTTTTTTTTGGATGTAGAGTCGTTTGATCCTTAAACATTTATTGAGCATTTGTCATAATCATTTGACTTGGAAAATGATGATCAGACTAGATTAGCAAGTTGAAATTTGGTACATAAACACATGGTACTCATTAATTTAAGTCTTTAACTTTCAGTAAATATGATAATGTTGATTACATTCCAGATCACATCCAAGATATTAATACTATAAGAATTTAATTTCTCATGTTTTATGTTTAAACTCATCAGGGAGATAAATTTACTCGATGTTTTGGTCAGCTGATTAATTTGGGATCTGTTTGCACCAGCATTTGGATGTTATCCAAAAAAAAGTAATGAATTCTTAACTCACTTTTTAACATTTTGTCTGCTGCACATTTTCACTTTGTCTTGTTTTACTTTTCTTTCACTGCATAGATAAAGGAGGATTTTTAATTCCAAACGCACCTAATACAGTTTATCTGAATTACTTTTCAACTGTAATACGGCTTAAGATGGTTTAAAGCCAAGTTATTGAAGTAGTTCAGCCTCCAAACATCTGTGGTTGTAAAATGGACCTTCTCAAGCTGCTAATAAGACACTTCTTTTCCAGTGTTTCTCCCAGTGTTTTGTAATGGTTATCTTAGTTCTCTTATTTGAACTTCAAAGAAGGAATCACAGGATTATGTTGCTAAATGCATGAAATTTGAGTCTGAACTCATTTACAGCATTGTGCAACAGTGCAGTTCCCGTCAAGTTTTAGAGAAAGGCGTATAGATTTTTAGAAGAATGCGTGTTCTCACCTTAGGGGGAAAAATAAGTATTTCAAACTTTCAAAATCAATCAAGTGGTACTGTAGCTGCAGCTGTTTCACTGTATGTGCTCAGACTTCACTTTGAAATATTATTCAAGAGGATAATATTGACAATGACCTTAGTTGTGCAGTTTCTAAGTTTATAATCTTAATGAGCTTACTTTTCCAATCATAAATTATAAAATAATCAAGTAAGAAAGAATCCACATTCCAACAGTTGTGTCTTGGTGTCTGGTTAGTGCAGCCACATTTTCATTGTGTTTGTTTTCCTTTAACATAGAAAAATAATTCTCATCCCCCACAAAAGTGGAGAATCATTTGTTCATTTGTTTATTTTGCTAAGGTACTACTGTTACAATGTTTTGAACACCTACCGACTTCTTAGACACTACATTTAAGTTAGAAACTTAGATAGGATTGTCACTCTAAAGAACAAAAGACCTTTGTGCTTTACATGATTTTACAAGACTCCTGGCACTTAACAAAAAAAGTTTGACAAGAGCTAGAGGGAAATCGTGCCTCGTTCTCAGCAGTTTTAGGTGTTAAACTAGAAGGTTTCATAGAAATTCACGCAGATCGATGTGTTGTTGAGACGTGACTTTTCAAATGTAGAATTAGCTGCTCATTTCAGTGAGAAGAAAACGCCTGGATTACTGAACTGTCCTTGAAGATCAATTGAAGTGAAAGTGTTTAAGAATAATAAATGTTTTCAGAATTAAAGGCAAAACAACAAGTGTTAATTAAGGGGGGAAAAATCTAAATAAAAATATCTGTGTGTTCTTCTGACACTGGTAGTACACTAGCCTTTGTGGTATTGGTGACAGTAATACCTGGAAATGGTTCTGGTGAGCCCAGCAATCCTTGGTTCAATTCTGTATGTGTACTCGTCCTTCAATTTATGTAAATCGAGTGGTGTACTTTTATGACTAGGCAGCAATATCTATTACATAAACTTGATGTAGCTATAGTTTAACCTTTAATGTTATTTTTAAAATATTCTATTAACTGCAGAAGAAAAATTGAAGCTACACCTCTTATTATCCATTGATGATAATCTTTTCCTTCCTTCAACTATTTAGCTATTTCTGCTAACAAGTTGACTGTTTCCTTCTTTTGTTAAAATGATGTTTGCTCCCTCATGCTCATTGATTGCTCCATTCCCGAAGTATATAGATCAGTTGAAGCCAATGGAAAATTAATTGTTTCCCCTTCCAAGTGCTCTAGCTGGGATGTCATCCCAGGACCAGATTCTGCTATTCTCAGAAAAGCACCTGTAGAACAGTGTATGCAGGACCAGAGCTGCTTCCCTTCTATTCCTGGTTTTTTTTTTTTGGCAGCATCTTCACCCCCTGTAATTCAAAGTTGACTGAACTACTGTGTAGGAGTAGGAATGAGTTTGATTTATATATATTTTAACTGTGATTAGGTCTCCAGTCCTGTTAAAGCTTAGCTGAAAGTCTATTAATAATGGGTTTGGGAACTGTTGGAGATGAAATGAGGAATAGGCCTTCTAATGACCATTTTAGTAGCAAATTTCATGTTAATGTTTATAGTTTAGACTGCAGATTTGTGTTCCTTGAAATTTTATAAGGGTAAGATATAAAAATACAAGTAGATTGTATGTGTGGGAGGAATTTCTGTGTTTTTTTTTCTAGGAAGCAAAAATTTACATAGATTAAAACCCTTCTACTTGCAGTATTTTTGAAGCTGAAAAATATGTGTATGTAAAAACCATAAACAAATACCCCCACTTGAGAGCTAGATGCTTAGTAAGTAAGCAAGCACATGTCAGAACTTGTGCTCTGATAGTAGTTTGTGCATACTTGTGCTTTTAGAAGAAGGATGCACTCTGCACCTACAGTGGTTTGGGGGGTGGGGTGGTGATTGTTTTGGGGGTCTGTTTTTCTTGTTTAGGTTTTTTTTTTTTGTTTTATCCCTGACAGTGCACTTCTGTTACAGAATTATATAGGTAGGTGGATGTGAAGCCTGTATTTTCTTTGGTGGTCTTCAGAGGAATTGGTGCAGATATTTCTCAGATCTCTTAATAGAGATCCTATTCTTAGTTCACAGTGAATTCCAAAGCCATTATCAAGTTTCAAAAAAATTCACCTTGACAAATTACGACACTGATGTAGGGGCAATCAGTATATCTAAACAAATGTTTAGACAGTTTTCACAGTATTTTCACTAAAAAGTAGCTTTGTTCTCTCCAAAAGTATATAGGACCTGTATCTTTTATGCAAGTATACCTAGTAATATGCAAGTATATCTTCTGTTGCAAGTCTGTTATACAGAATGTTGTTCAGATTCAGTGGATTTTGAAAATGCCAGAACTCTGTGTAGTCCCAGACATTTCATGAGCTGACAGTCACCTGGGCATGAAGTGCTTCTATATGCACTATATAAAGGTCTTAACTGGTCTTCAACTGCAGACAAAGATTTCTTTTACTACAGAACAAGAAATTTCTGTTTCATTTTATTTTGAATGTTTGATACTTTCCATTTATTTTCAGTGTCGGGGAATAGCAGTTAATCAGAGTTAAGCTTTTAAGGGAACACTTCTTCACCAGATCAGTGTAATGTACGTTACTAACCTAACTCCTTTGGTGCCAACAGTCACATTTTTCCTCCATGTTAATTTAACAAACAACTTGCTGGTAAAATGATAATATTGAGGAGAGTGTCCTGAAGCTACACAACTTTCCTTCTTAGATGGAGGAGATATTAATATGAGTCATCTTTAATAACAGTTGACAGAAACCTTCTTGTCACATAGCAATTGCCAAACCTTAGAACTCCTGTACACCTAAGAGCACTGAAATGAATATTTAGGTTCTCTACAGATTGACAGTGATGTCGTATGTTTTCTAGGGGAGCTTATTTATGTAGCTACTTTTAAGATGAGCTAAGAGATGTAAGTAACGGTTTGCAGGTTTGCATGGTGTTCTTTCGTCTCTGAAGTTTCTTAAATTTAAGACATAATATTCTGTTGCAGCTGTATGGTGCAATTTTCCTCAGCAATGATACTTGTCATTCAGCATCATGTTCACACATCCTCCACTGCTGACTTCCTCTCTCATGCAGATCAGCAATGGCTTGCTTCATTAACATCACAGCTGTTTTTTTCTGCTTCCCCATGCATCTTGTTCATGCAAACCAAAGCACAGTTGAGAGACCTGTGCTGTGGGGAATGTTCTATCTCTTTCACTACCACACTATCCACAAAACAAGGCAGACCAGACATCCGGGTTGCTTTACAGAATGGAGGAGGGATACGGGGACTGTTTCAGAGCATTGTTATTCTGTGCCAGACCACAGCTTAACATGGAGTTAGTGTGCATGGCATATTTTTTCTGGCCTTTTACATGATTGTGTAATACACCCATTGATTGGTGGGGCAAAATGTAGCAGCCAATAACCCAATTCTGCTGGCAGAGTCTCCTTGCAGCTTTGAGTGTTTTCAGGTATTTACAAATATTATAAACCAACATATGAAATGTGGGATGAGAGTTAACAACCCTCCTCAAATCAAAGTAAGTTTTTCTGGAAGAAAATGAAATCACTAGCAGATGTGAAAGTCAGGTTCCCATCTCATAACCTCTTTAAGAAAGCACTTGATATGGGAGAATATAAAAAAGGATATCCACTGAACTGAATATAATGCAATTCAGCCATAGGTTAAAGAAAGGTCATTTTCTTGCCTTGTTGGCTGGAAAGAAGAGACAGCAGATCCCTAACATATAATTGTGTTCTGTGACGGTAAAAGGAGCCTTTTGGTGCTCTGGGAAAGGAAAGTGACATTTTTCTTGCCTATGAAAGAAACTCTGCTTCACATTAGACATGTACTACAGTGCCCCCAATGTAAATACAATTAACATGAGCAGAATTGTTACCCACACAATGTCCCTGAGGAACAATGATTCATCAGGACAACAGCACAACCTAATATTAAGGCAAGGATAATGATTCTCATTTTTTTCTAAATACAGCGTAGTATAAAAATATGTGTGCATACACATATGTGTAAAAGCAATAGACAAGAGCTACATATTTCAGTTTCATCCTTCTCTTTCTTTTTCGTTCCTATGATATTTCCGCTGCAGAAAGGGAGCTGAGATAAATGGAGTCACTGCCCAAGTGCTAAGGAGAATGTATTCTTGTCAAGTGCTTTAGCAGGGTGGTCATAGTGATAGTAATGTATTAGGTATATAATATAAGGACCTAAGAGTTTTGAGAACTTACTCCAAAAGATGAAGGGTGGCACAGTTTGTTTTCTCATGTGTTATGTACCCATGGTAGAACTGTAGTCATCCTGGTCTCCCTTGGACATTTTTGGGGATAGAGAGGCTATTGTTGTCTTTCTGAAGGTTCATCTTCCTTCCAGCACCTAAGCAGGAGAGAAGTACCACTTGATTTCTTATAGAAACCTCTGCTTAGTTTCTTGTTTAGTAGGAATAATCAGTTGCAGCAAACTCCCAACTACTTTTGAACTGAAATTGATTATTGCAGAATATCAGTTTCCAGAAAATTTGTCTGCTTCAGTCCTTCCTGTATTATTCTTGAAAAGACCAGTGTTGACAGAGGTGCCTAAATTAGGAGAAAGGTCAGTATCTGTACCAGCAGCACTCAAGTTTTTGGAGGCTGACTTTAAAAACAGGCATGAAGACATCAATTGTAATTTGCCATGTTAGAATTGTTTAAATGCAAAATCAGTGTCTACCTGTTAGCATCTCTTCTGCAAAACTACACTATATTTTATGGGAAGATTGCTCCCAAAGATGTAGGCAAGAGGCTACTGGTGATGAGAGTGCAAACCCCTGTCCATGGTGCTGATAGGCAGAATGAGTAAGAGTGTGTATCACACTTAACCAACAGAGGGAATTTACTGTTCTGAAGTAAAAAAATAAAAATTAAAAAAAAAATTAAAAGACTGATTACAAACACACACTAGAGGCATAATTGTACGTTTTTAGTCTGCTACATTTCCTTACATAGGTGAGCCTTTAGACATAAAGGTAGGGAATATCCCCACTCATCAGTGCTAGCATAACCTGCACTGTCTTTGTGGGGTGCTAAAAAAATGCTGCAGCCAATTTGCAGAAACTGTAAGGTTGTGGATGGACAACTTCTCTTAAATTAAGCTCTGCTGGGAAAGCTCCCACAGACTGGTAAAAATGCATAGATGTGTGATGTATTTCCAGTTTGCACTACTGAAGAGCCTTGGTACTTGCAGGAGAAATTTCTAGCAAACATCCATTACAAAGGATTTTCTATTGAAATGAGAACAAAGGTTCCACTAGAAAGATCTCTGAGGATTCAAATGTACCTTTTCATAGGTGACATGCTGATACAAGCCAGTTCTCGAGGGGTTACATCAAGGCATAAATCAGCGGTAATTTCAACCCTGCAAGATCATAGCACTATCATGAACAGAAAGAAAATCAATCTGACACCAGCTCAAATAATAGCAGTTCTGGGAGTCACAGTATAAAGTACAAGTCCTTTGGGAGGGTCTGCTTGTCAGAACAATGGCACTTGAAGATGCTGAATACTTTGACAGACATCAAAGCAAGAAGAAAAGGAACAGTAAGATCAGTTCTCGGGCATGATGGTGTCAGGCACGCAAATAGCAACCTGAGTGGTACTTCAAATGAAGGTGATACAGATGTTGGTCGTGTGGTCAGGCAGTAGTCAGGTCGTCTTGCAAAAAGTATTTCAAGTGCCTGAAAAGCTTTTTAACTTTTAACTTAGTAGGCGATGTCAAAACTGCATAATAATTGATGGTGTTTCTAGAGTTAGAAGAGCAGAAGTTAAGAAAACTGTTTAGGAGAAGAAGGAAAAGTTTATTTTCTATGTGTAGTGAATAACGGTGACTTCATAAGAGTTCCTACACGTTGCTGTGACGAAGTGTTTGAATGTCTGTATGCCTGCGAGACATTAAACTATAGATCATATGCCTACTCTGTAGTGCACCAATGTTTTGAGCCTGCAGTGGAAATAAACATGTTGCTGAATCAATGCTGCTTCTAAAAATGCTAGAACTTGTAGCAAAAATAAATGACCACAAAAAAGTGATGAATCTAAATATGAACAAGCCCCAGAAAAACTGAGGAGTAGACAATATTAAAGAGCTTCTGACAATATTTAAGATAACATCCTGCTAGCAATATTCAGCTGGAGGTGGTGAGCTGATGTCAGTGTTTTGTTTCAGATATTTTCTTGTTAGGTGAGGTTTTTGGTTTTTGGAAGTGGAAAAGAAAATTTCTAAGCCCCCCTGAGACCTACTCTAACATCTTACGGGATCTTTCTTGGAGAGGAGAATGAAAACATAGTAACGCAAGGAGGAGGGGAAAAAAAAAAAGGGAGGAAACCCCCAAAAATTATCAGGAAAATTCCCTTTTTGTCACTTTTTTCATTGTACTGTCAACTGATCAAAGTTTTTGTCTCATCAAATGTGATAGTATCACTTGTTCTCATGGTTTGACAGTCCATAAATACTCTGGTGAATAAGTCTAGATTGATCAATGAAGAGTTCTTCTTTTATTCTAATTAAAAATAGGAAGAGTGAAAATGTAAATGAAATTGTCAGCTGAGTATTTTTAAACACCATTGCCAAGGCATCCTAATATCAGTGACAATCTAATACTTGAACTGTTTTTCAGATGTTCCATAGTATTGGTGTGCTGCAAATTATTCTCATGTGCTAACCTTACTGTGCTGCAAAATTTAAATTGGTATCTCAAAAAATTAATAATATCTAAATGGAACATGTTATTTTCAATTTTTTTAATCTCTGGGCTACTAAATTGGATTTTAAAAATTACATTGTTGCTAATAAGGTCTTACTGGGTCTTCTTAATTAAGCACACAGTTGGAAAAGAGACATAGCAATAATTATCTCAATTTGATGGCTATACAATTTGCATTATCAACAAATAGCCAAAGCACGATTCAATTTTCTTGTCACATTTAAATGGATACAATGCTTGCTACATGTTGATGTATTGTAAAACAGCATTCTTTCCAAAAGGCAGTACTTGCTTACACCTAGATGAAATGAAGAGTCCAAGTTTCCTACCAGCTTATACATAAGTACGTGTACGCCTCACTTATGTTGTTAAATTAATAATAGCACTTATGTAGTGTCTGTATATATATATTAAAAAACCATTGTGATATTGTTTACCTCTATAGTTCAGAAGAGCTCCTAGTTTAAATTGTATTTTCACAGAACTCAGTTTTTAAGTGGAGTCTCCTAATTTTAGTTTTTTTACAATGCAAAATCATGCTCTTGACACCAAAATGGTAATCGTAATGGTGAAGAGCAACCTGAGCTTCATTGAAAAGCACTTTAACACTTCATCTGGATATATTTAGTGAAAAATAGTGCCTGGTATATATTGGGAAAATCCTGTACAGTGGGAGGAAGCTCCCAGAGATACTTGAACGTGATAGGGCACATCACTTTTTTCAATTCTATTTTCTTCCTGTAATGTCTTTCACTAAGAAAATACAGATTTGTCTTCTGAGAGATCCATATAGGAATATTGATCCTGTCATCTCAACCTACACTCTTATATAAGGAAAACTTTCTTTTTATATTGTCCCTGCCATGCAGTTAGGAATCAAGTTGCAAAGGCATTAGATGGCATGCCTGAGTCTTCTGTACAAAACCTCTAGATGTCAAGCACTTGGCCAGTTCTGCTTAAGCCAAAACTTCATGTTCTGCACAATTCAAGAGTCAAGATGCTGGGATACTTTTCAAAGTGTTTTCATTATTTGAAATTAAAACTTCATACTAGGAGTTATCCTGCAATATAATCAGGAATTGTATTTCCTAAAGTACAGTTCTTCAGAAAGACATAGAGTTCAGGAGATACCCTGAACCTGTCCAGGATGTATCGCCCCGAATCACGGATATACTTTATCCCACAGCAGTAGAGCTTGATCCTCCATTACTAGCATCCAGTGATGGGTTTCTAAAAGAAAGCATTAGGGAGCTGTTTGATTTATTACAGTCAGTGGCAATTCTCCAAGTATAGGGAAGGGCAAATGTTGGCCAAGAATTCTCTATCGCAGTTGAGTAGCTGGCACAACGTTATGTTTTTCAGTTCACTTTCAGTCTTGCCATATGCCACAAAATACTGCAACAACCTGACATTCTTTACAATTTTATGCTGTGGTGTTTTCTCTCTAAAACTTTGGATGAAACAGACAACACTTTGAATTACTTTGTTAACTAGAGTTAAATTAGACTTTGGCTAATTTTAAATGAAGATCATTAAATGTGAAAATGAACCTTATTCCACTTGCATCTATCACAGTGACAGGTATAAGTGTCTGGGCAAGTGTAATCCATCCACAGGCTAAAACAGCACATCCTCTAGGGAGCGTGTGAAAGCCATGGTATGTCCCTGAAAACTGCATTTTGCATTTACATATCTGATTTACAAAGATGTATAAAACCCCATGTTCTCACATTTGTTTTCTTACATCTGTACATCTGTTCTTCTTGAGCGGTACTATGTGGTCCACTTGCAGGAATAGCACAGTGTCTCAATATTTCATGATGTCACTCACACACATAGAAATACTGGGCATGTTGTACCTGGTGATCTGTACATCATTAAGTTGTCTTCAAACATATTTTGATGTGTTTTTTTTTTATGATCCACAGAAAATGTTCACATGAATTTTGTTTGCTTGTTTTCTTAAAAAATTCTCAGTTTCTTCAGGTGCTTTTTCTTGACTTTAGTATGACTTTTTTCCTTCCATTGGAAAGTATTAGCTGCTTCCATCCTGCAGTTAGGCAGACTTTCCATGTTTCTTCATAGTGCCTTCTAATTCCATGCATCATCTAGAAACATCATTTCTACTGCTGCTCAACTATTTTAGCTGGTATCTTTCTCGCTGTGTATAACATAAAACAGAGAAATGTAAGGATGGCATAAGGACTTCCATTGTTTGCAATATCTAAACAAATATTTGAGGGATGTAGTTTTGAAAGTATGTACAAGGTCAGAATATTTTTCAATTTTTTGTTTTCTTGGTATTGAATATATCTCAAAGATTTAAATAAAGTGTTTGTTTTGTTTTGCCTTTCATATTTTACAGTTTAGTATTGCAGAAAAGATTTGCAGAATAAAGGTACTATTCTTTTTTGCCTTCAGCAATCCAGAGCTGAAATACCTGCTTAGTAGTTCATTTTCAGAAATCAGTGGTCTGAAAAGGTAATAAGCAAATGGTAGCTTTCAGATAAGGGTATATGTTGAAAGAAAAGAAATAAAGGAAAGAATTGAGCCAATGTGGAGCTGGGATTTGTTTGTAGTTGGTTGAACAGCCCTCTGAGAATGAAAAACAGAATTACAGGAGGCTGTCTTCAGAATTTAGGTTTTGAATATATGCAAGAAATGCTGCTTCCTGGTTATATTTTAGCATCATAACTGCAATTACATTTTAATTCGATGTAGTGTGGAATATCTGAGTGTTGGGCATAACGCTTAGCTGGGGACAAAGAAGGTTACAGTTCTTCATGTTTTTACTCGTGTATGCTTCTGGGAAACCCTGTTCAGCTACATGATGCTCATTATCATCTGTATTCTGACCTCTCTAAATATGTCTGGACTTACTGCTAGCCAACTGGGTATGCCACTGGTGATTTGATGGGGTTGATGGTGGGTAATCAGTATGGAAATTTGTTCATTAAAAGGCACCCTATCAGAGCAGCCTGTTAAGAATTTATACAAAGGACTCTATTATACGTGGTCGCTGTGGCATCACTGTACCTGAGTGTAGAGGCTCTCTGCAGTATAAATGCATACAGCAAGTTTTCTTACGAAATACCTATTGATTAGTGCACGCACTGCTAACAGGCCCATCACAGGCTTTCTCCTAAGCCACAGTTATCCTAACATTACTGTGCCTCAGAGCAAGTAGAATTCTGATTGAAGCAGAACATAAAAGTTAGGTTGTTGATGTAAGAGGGTTCTGATGCAAATGAAACGTGAAAATAGTTTCTAATAACATGTACAACAAGTAATTTAGAAAGTTGCATAAATCATACATTAAAAATATAAATCCATATACATCTCTATATTCTGTTACTTAAAAGGTGATGGTTTCCCCTCTAATAGAGCTTTCTGAATTATTTTAATTTGCCAAAGTGTTTCATTGTGAATTTAAATGGCTAGTTGTAATACAAATCTACCTGTAAACTGTATATATTTGTTTCAAAATATGGTTGAAAATTACTTGCTATTCAGTGTCTAAATATGTATTTCATATTTTTATAGGTATAATAAACATAAAACATTGATATGTTTTGTATGTTACAGATGTTTTGTGAAACCTTTCAATAACGCGACAGTGATGGAAAGGTCAAAAAAGTGCTATCCTTTGTGAGGAGGAGAGCATTAAGACACACAAAGGTCACTTACAGGAACTCTGAGTGTTGATGAGACTTTATCATTTTGCTGGCAAGGTCAACTTGATATTGATCGGCTGGGTATTTTGTTTAGCTATTTGAAGGCCAGTTATTTGAAGAAACCGTTGTAAACATCCAGGCAGTATTCTGTATAGTCCTGCTCCAGCATTTTGAATGGCTTGTTGTGTTGTCTTTTTCCAAACAAAATACGATACAACGTTGGAGTATTTGATTGCCAGTGTTTAAATTCAAGTTGTCATAACATACCATCATTCATTAAATTAAGTGAATCTCTTACTGTAGAAAAAGCTTAAAGAATTTGATCTGGGTTTTATCATGTGTTCCCAATTCATAAAATCTTTTCTTGATGAAAAATTTCATGAAGTATTTTTCCAGTTCTTGCACATGATTTATCACCTGCTTTCATATCAGGCCTGGTAGCTGTGAGTTTATGAGACATTAATGCCCTAAGCAAAAATAAAGAAGCACAAGTTCAGTCTGTGTGTGAAAGAAATTTGAAGCTTACTGTGATATTTGACGCTCAGGTGCTGTATCTGCAGCCCTTATGTGGGCTGTTAGTGCCACTGTGTTTTAGATGGTGGTGGTAAAATTGGGGTGGGGTGGGAAATCAACAGTTGTCAGGTGAGCTGAGGATTTTCTTCCTCCAGATGATGAATGAGTAGGCAACTTGGGATTGGTCTGCATTACACCTGTGTCTGCATCCTTCCACCACAAAGGGTGTACAGCTTAATTTTAAGTCATCTTGGTCTTGCATGGCATGCACTGAAGTCAGCGAGTATTACAGCCTGGCACTTCGGTGTTTTGGTGGACGGTGTTACACTGAGAAAAGCGGAGCTGTGGCTTTGCACCCCTACAGCTGGGAATGTGGTTGTGTGTGGCAATGGCAGGAGGTTATAGCACAGCCCTGACCATGGGGAATGTGGTGATACTCACAAGTCAGTCATGGGTTTTAATCATTTTTGCCCTTAAATAACAAGGAATGATAAAATTACAGCTTTTAAGGGGATATTTAATGCAACCTTTACATTAATTCAGATTTGAAAAAATACGCATCCTTACACATGAGAAGAGACCACATATGACAGTAACATGGTGAAAGAGAAGACCTGGTATATGTAATGAATTGAATATTGATTGCTTACATTAAATTATTTGGTCTGTCTACTGACTTCATTAACACTATTAAATGTACTTCTACAAACTGTTTTCCCAAGTGAAGACACTGGTTATTAAACCTTGATTTAAAAAAATAAAAATAAACCTTTGTTAAGGTGTTACGTCGTGTTTTCTGCAGCCCAAGTTTTATAGGTCTCTGCATCCTAATGCATTTTTTACTTTAAAAAACACTACTAAAGTCACTGTTGAAGCCTCCCACAAAAGAGATGCAGTGATAAATGTCCAGTGAGGAACTTGTGTGTTTGGGGGAGGGGAGGTTCACGAGTCAAGGTGCATAAGTATACTGCTAATTTTTCCAGCAATGAGCTAAATTTGTCGGTTTAATTGTTTTGTGCTTTTGAAAGCAGGATGCTCTGCATGCATCTGAGACTGCTTGTACTTATTGCCTTCATAGCAAAATTTATTTCTGCTCTACTGCATTTTCTTAGTAGAGGCCCTTAATTTCTCTTAATTTTCCTCTGGCTGTTGTAGCATCGTCTCCATTTGTTCTCTCAGACAGGATATATAAGGCTTTTTCCTGTCAGTAACCCTTTCTACAGAGTCATGAGGTAATCTTTTCAGCCAACCCTGTGCTTGTAACTCACAGCACCTTCGCATTCTTCTGTTGCAGATCAAACTATTAAAGCAACTCATAAGTACTGAACTTCTTGGGTAACAATAGGCAATGCTGGCAAATAGCAGTAGAAAATTT
Organism: Eurypyga helias; assembly: GCF_000690775.1. Taxonomy (NCBI): domain Eukaryota; kingdom Metazoa; phylum Chordata; class Aves; order Eurypygiformes; family Eurypygidae; genus Eurypyga; species Eurypyga helias. Next base: position 54,156 of record NW_010234011.1, on the reverse strand, counting down.
GGGCAAGTAGCTTTTGAGAAGTAAATAGTGATTATTTGTAACTTGTCTACAGAAGCATCTTAACACCAACTTGATACGGTGTGGTCAACCCAGAGCCCAAACTTGTGGGCATTGCTGAAGCCCCACAACACACTTGTCAGCCAGCCTTGGTCTCTGGTAGACTGGCAGCTTCTTAGTTGTTTTGGTTTTTTTAATGCTAGAGCTCTTTATCCAGGTAATGTTTCGAGGAAGGATTCTATCTCAGGTTAAATGGGTGGATAAAACTCCCCGAGATCTTGTGTTTCAAGCAAAGCTGTGTCTTTACGCTGTTTTTCCAGATAGTGTCCTGAAACATGAGGAAGGGAAGGCATGCTCTCCACAGTGTTATTTCTACTGTAGTGGTCAGTCTCCCTTCCTGCCCTCCCTCCAAGGGTTCTGTGGGCTTGGATTTTCTTCTTCCATTACTATGTTAGAAGCCTTATTCCCTCTTCACTCCATGCTCAGAGCTTTCCACCCTTGCTCAGGAAGGTGGCCCTTTTGGAAGTATTCTGGGGATACACAAGCAGGACATGAAGTTTTCCTATGCTGGAACACAGTGACAGCTACCATCAGTTGTTTCTTAAAAATTCAGACCATTTCAGAAGCTTAAACTCATCCTTCCTGTGTGTTTTTGTTTGTTTGGTGTTTTGTTTTTTGTTTTGTTTACCTTTTGCATGTTTTCACTTTTTCTTGGTTGCTTTTGAAGATTCATACTACACTCACAGCTGGCAGTGTACAGGTTTAAAAGTCCTTGTTGCAGACAGGAAATGGGCTGACATCAAATTCTGTATTAAACTCCCTTCTGTCCCCTGCTGACCTTAAAATCATTAAGAAGCTGTGAGCAATTGCTTTTTAATTAACCAATATCTCTTAACTTCCATGTTTTTCTTCTAGCAATAATATTTACAGCCACCTTGTTTGTTATGTTTCTTTTTATAAGGTAATAGCATCGGTTAATCTATTAAAAATAAAAAAGGCAACTTATTTTAACAGCGCTCCCTGTTTGTGAACGATGCTGCTGTAAGAGGTGTGTGATAACCCCTATTACTCCATCACAGAGGTGCGCCTTCAAATTAATAATGGAAACAGCTTCATGGAGGCAAGGTTACAGGACAAGTGCACCAGTTGCATGTGCAGCTGCAGCCCCCTTGATTTTAATGATAGTGGATTTGAACATCATTTTAATGATAAGCAAAACTGCAAGCTGCAGTGAAGGTTTGATTGAGGATCAGTATAGCCCCGTGTTGCTATGAGTTTAGACAGGAGACGCAGGGTAGAAGCGTCTGTCTCTTGAAATGTCCACAAGGTCTAAAAGGAAAAAGCCCGTTTCTGAACCACCATATACTCTCGTAAAGTAGCGCTGTGGTTTATTTTTGCTTTTACTAAGTCTGTGTGAAGCCTCTTATTCTTGACGAAATGTAATTTAATCTACAGCAAAATATTGCAAAAGAGTGAACTTTCTGGTTTCTAGCCTTCATATTTTAAAAGATACAAACTGTTATTTTCACCTAAGATGAGTGTGCATCCCTTTAGAGAAATAGTAACTGTTCTGTCTTAGCTTAAACACCAAGTATAAGGTTTTGTAACATATTTTGTGCCTAAGGTACAGTTACTGCTGGTCTAATGGGGTAGTGCTTAAGATTTGATGGTGGGGTTTTGAGGGTATTTTTCTCTCTTTTTTTCTTCAGGTTGCTATTATTTTAATTTTACTTTTAAAAAAAAAAACACTGAAGTGCTATTTAGATTCTTTCTTGGATTATAGTGATTATTAATACAAATTAATTGGTTTATATTGACTGCAAATAAAATTGGACCTTTGTGAGCTAAATTTATATATCTGAAATGGATTTCTGTGGTTTTGTTCCAGGGCTATTTCCTTCAGGAGTTCCAGTTGCTTGTTTTCATGACTTTGAGCCTGTTTAATCAGAGATGGAGCAGATGGACTGCAAACCCTACCAGCCACTCTCAAAAGTTAAACATGAAGTGGATCTAACTTACACAAGTTCTTCAGATGAAAGTGAAGATGGGGGGAAGCAAAGGCAATCTTATGACTCAAGAGAAACTGTGAATGAGTATAGCCAAGAGCTAAGACTTAATTATAACAGTCACAGCAGAAAAAGAAAAACCATTGACCAGTCCACGCAAGGTAAATTGTTTATTTTATTTATTAATTATGGTTATTACTTTAGGATTACTTACTATGAAACAATATCATGATGTCAGCAGGCAAGCAAATACTTTGTTTTCAAAGTCTTGTAGTGAAAATCCACTTTTAACCTATTTTTCACTGTACTGTAATATCAGAAATTTAGGAAATTGTCTTTTGAAGTAAAATTGCTTTTCTGGCGAGATGGGTAGACTGGTATTCTGGACACCATTACACAATAGCTGTAGATAAATGAAGCTTTAGTGGTAGCTACTCTTCTTACTAATGCTGACTGATTAATTATTTACTACCTTTGTATATGTTGTGTGTTTTTGTTTAAAATCAACATTGAGATTGCAGGCTATCTCTGTGTGTGCTTACAAAGCCTATGAATGAATTGAAATGCAACAATCCTTTTCAACAGAATTTCTAATCATGTTAATAACCAAGTCATTTAAATACTGAAGATAATTAGTGTATTGTAAGAAAAAAGCCAACAGGTTTATTTTTTTAGCATTTTATGTAAGGACAGAAGTCTAGGACAAATGTTTGAGGGCTTATGATGGTTGAGCTAAGGTGAGGAAAAGCTACTGTTTGGTTAGGGAGAAAAGCTAAAAACTAAGACTAAAGGAATGGAAGGAAATGAGTAGAATTTACCGCAGCATTTTCTGATAGGCTGTTGCTCGTGGAAACCCATGTGCCACATTTAACACACTTTGTACAGAAAAGTGACGTATCTGTTGCCTTTCAGACAGGATGGTGAGGCAGGTAGAATATTTTTAGTAATAAGTGTGAGTCAGAAGCAGTGAGAGTCCTGTCCCCTTAAAGGTAACAGCAACAGGGCTCCAGGGGCAGATGAATTATCCACACCATGCAAACCATTAATATCCATGAAAGGTGTAAGAACAGATGAAAAAACAGACACATAGTAACTGCCATGAAGGAAGCGGTAATGAAGTGAGAGATAGTAATCAAATGAGCTCTAATGATGAAAGGTGAAAAGAAAATTGTTTCAGAATAAAAAAATTAATAAAGAAAAGCTTATAACAGGAAGAAGTGTAGGGGTGTCTGTACTGATCTAGTTTGTTTTGTGAAAAGAAGCATCAAATTGGATGTTTATGGAAACTGGAAGAGTTTATATTGGCTACTTAAGCATGGTAGGTTATATAAAGTAGACTGGGCAGTCATCTGAATTTAGTAAATAGCTTCAGAGTAAGATGTGATTTCTTGCTCAAAATACTGATATATCTCCGCAATTTCTGTGAAGTTTTTTGTTATGAGCTATTTGACTATTTAATTGTTACTATCAGTATTGAGGATTTATTTCTATGAAAAGTTTCAGTTGAAATCAGAGGTTATGTAAAATCATTACATGTGGGTATTTATGTGTTTGCATATATTGGCACTCTGCATGGCATGAACTCAAGAGAAACATACCCAGAATTCTCAAATACATCCTACAGAATTGAATAGCACTGTTAGTATTTTGCAAAATATTTTTTGCATCGAAGTTTTTTGTTTGAAAGCCACATGATCTTGCAAATTAAAAAATTTTTTGGTTTAAAGATTAAAACCAATATCCAAATATAGAATACTTCTTCAGTATTGTTGTATTCCTTACAATTCATGAAATTGTATCTCAAATCTTGCTCTTCAAAGAGGATTGAGTTATTGGTGGGTTTTCACATGTCTTAAAGGTAGGAATATGAAACAAAAAACCCTCAGTAAATACAGAAATAATCTGTTGATAGAGGAATGATTTCTAGGTGTCATTCTTGAGGTCTAATACTGATGTCCCTCATGGAGAGTTCAGGGCAAGATCAGTTGTGTCTTTGGAGTTATTTACATCTGAAACTTGTAGTTATCTGGCAATTTTAGAGTTAACAAATAACACCACAGGCTGTTTCAAACTGAGCTGTTCTATTGGCCTAACAACTCAAAGGGAGCAGATATGAAACTGTCCTGAATACGTCCTTGTCTCCTGAAGAGCCAGTGCTAATTGCATAATGTGTACACCTTAAACTGCATTCTCTGAGTCAGTGGAATGTTCAAACTCCTGCTTAGCTGAAGATATGTAAATCTGCAATGTCTCATCCTGGCAAGAGGATCTTATGAATAAATTCATGGCAGACCCAATCGTATAGTTTGCGGATATTGGCAAACACAGTATATTAATTCTTAGAATTGGTAAACATAGTGTTTAGTACTTAAAAGACAGTGTGTGGAATTGGCAGAAGTCATAAGAAATGTTCTTGCTAGAAAACCCACTGATGGAGCTGGCTGAAAGGAAAAAAAGTTCTTGTAGTTGTACCATACATAGACTGCACTTCTAGAGCATTTGTGGCATGTTTGCATCATGAGAACTGTTTTCTTCAACAGTTTTCTGTTTCCACCAAAGTAAATATGAAAAGAGTTGTACTCCACAAATACTGGCAGTACCAAAAAAAAAAAAAAAGCTTTATGGCTTTTAGGTTAATTATAGATTTCTAGAACACTAGTTTAGAGAATGAATTCCTGATAGGATAAGCATTTGGGATGGTGCCATTGGCATGACAAAGTTTATTGATCATTAACAATATGAGCATAAAGCAGTAAAAGTCTGGTTAGACAAACGTGTATTTCCTGGCAAGATATATATATTGAACTGCATTATGGGCAAGGCAAACTGGAGTTGTTCCTAGGAGAAGAATTCAACAGCAAATATTTTATGGTAAATCTGTGTGAAAAAATCAGCATTACTGGTATTCTAGGAAATGATGGTTTAGAGTCCTTCATAAAGAATTGGCCTTTTCTGCTTTTAGCCAGGAAGTAAGGAAAGCCTTTTTGTAGGACAAAAGCTGCAGATTGGTAACATATTCAGTGTATTGTAGAGAAGGTATTTAAAATTATCTTCAGGAGCAATAGGTAAAGAGGGTGAATAGCTAAAATGTTCCAAATCTTCCTTGAATGAACTCCGTTGGCTTCACAAAGAGGCCTGGGTCACAATGTGAGAACGCTGTCCTCTTCAGCACAAGGCCACGTCTGTTTCATCCTTGATTTATTTAGCTTGCTGCTGTTGTCTCATTCTCATTTCTGCCCTCTTACATTCTAGCAATGGTGAGGATATGTAGGCAATAGAAATGTTTCAGTGCTGAAAAGTTGTCGTGGAAGGTGATTGTAGTGCAGTGGATGAAGCATCCCTTAGTTCTGGAAGAGAAAGGTAGGAACAGGGTGATTACGAAGGAAACCAATTATTTTTGCAAGCACCCTTTTTGAAATTCTGTAATTTAGGGAAGAAAATAAAAATAATAATAATAATTAAAAAAAAAAAAACACACCACACAACCATAGGAGACTACTGCTAAAATACTATTACTAAATAGGGCTTGTATACAAACCATTGAGGTATTTTGTTTTACTAGAATCTTTATTCATTTGTTTGCAGATGGCAGACATTTAAATTTTAGACTTTTAATGTTGTCTACAAGAGTATTTTTTTAACTTTAGAGAAATCTTCTAGGAACTTAATTTAACCATGTTTTGTACCTGCATCCTTTAGATCAGGGACTTGAAGCGTAGTGAAGAAGTGATGTCTGTGTAAGGGCACAAAACATATCCCTCATACTGTCTCATGAATGGGACTCAGCTTTCAGTAGAGGGTGACTTAAAGGTCCTTCAGATTTCTGGGCCGTATACTAGCGGAAGGAAGCAATAGCTAATAAGCTCCATCTCCTGCTGCTGTATGTTACACCATCTGTTCTGCGTGTTTATGAGCTTCATGTTGTCCAAAAAAAATTCCATATGAGGCAGAGTAAAAGACTCCACACTCCTAAAGCTTTAGTGTATAGTCTCCTCCTTTATTCCCTTGCAGAAATAGGGATTCCTGGTGTGCTGTGCTGTGCTTTGTTTGACTGGTTGTGTTCTAATCATGGTGATGTTATAGTCTCCCAGAGAAAAACAGTTCCCTGTGGTTCTTGAACTGCAGCCTTCTACTCTGTGTGGGGACTATCTGCCAGCTTTAAGGAAAGGAAATGCTGCTCTTACATTCAGACCCCCTCTGGATGTTCCTTCTTGATTTGCCAAGTAATTGGTTATTTCTCTCCTTGGAATAACTGGGATGAGGAAACTCTGTGTTAGTGGCTTCATTTAAAATCTCACAGAGGGAAGATTTTTCCTTCCCCTCATCAAATCAAAATACACGAGCAAACTGAATGTGCAAAGAGACTCTCTTCCCAAAGGGCTGAAATGGGTGCTCCCTTCCTACATCACAGCTGTGTTACAAAAGCTTGTAACCTGCTGTCCCCATTCCTGTAATGCTGCTTCCGATCTTCTATCTGCCATCATCTCAGTGAAAAGAATGCCTTGTATCATCAAAAATAGTTTCATTCTCATAAGTAATTATTTTGATTTAAAAACTGAATATCCAAGAGAGGGAAAAAGCGAGAAGAAAAACCTACTGAGAAAGGAAATAAATTAGGGAAGCATCACAGTGCATTTCCAACCCCCTGCTAACAAATCTCACCTAAGGAATAAAAAAACCCCTTCTCCAAATGTTCCACGAGTTTATCCATGTGTTTGTCAGTGTACAGATACAAACGACAACCCTAATTTCCATTCTGTTCTCTGAATCACCAATTTTCCATGGTATAAAATAACAGAAATCATAGAAATAAATTTCGGAAGGGGGAGTAACCCAGCCAGTGTAGCAGAAACTGAGATACAGCACTCCTTGCGGTAACCTGTGCCCAATACCAACGCAAGATCTACAGCAGAAGCTTAAACTTTTGAGTTACTGTGTTTTGGATTTATGTTTGTCAGAGCCTGAAATTATATCTGTAAAATCTTCTCACTGTATTAATAGAGCCTCTCCCTATAACATTTAAAAGCAACCAAGAAGATCTGTCATAAGTAAGTTAAAACCAAGATATGAACAAACCTCAAGACAGAGTGACGAAGTGAGTATTACAGAACGTGGGAGCCTGCGAACGGCTCTGCACTTGTCCTACAAGCCTTTTTAAAATACATACTCTTGCTGTGTCTTTCATGTCACTCTTTTTGAAACAAAGCTGTCTTATTTTCTGGCACTAGAAATCTGGTTTGCTTATCTTCATTTATAGAGCAGATGCTGAAATAAAATAACATTTCTTCCCAGGGTTTCTCAATTATGTATCTGTCAGAAGGTTTTGTACTGCTCAAAATAAAGAACTGTCAAGAAGTAGCTCAGTGAGTGGATGACATTGCTGCCTTGTCTGGATAAACAGCAGGATGGGTATATCCTAACTCATTTACAGCCCGAATTAGTTTTCCTTTGTGAATGACACTCAAACACATCTGTCCTTAGTTCTATAGGTATTTATATGAAATAATTTGTGAATCTGATTTAAAACCTAAAGTTGTCCTTTCAAAGTTTCAGTTTTATTGGAAGCTGCTCAAAAATCAGTTTCCTGCCGACTGTCACTCATTAGGGATGCTTAGCAAGTAGATGAAGTATCTTTAGCTCCGCTGGAAAAAACAGCATGGAAGGAATAAGGTAATGTTTAACACCAGCAGACTCATTCTTTCACCACCACCGCCCCCCCCAGACACCAGTTATATAACAAAGGAGCGAATTCTGAGTGAGTTGATATAGTCACTTCCAGCTGTATCCTCAGGAAAAAGTCTGAGGACCTAGGAAAGTCACATAACAAAATATAAACAGTTGCTGTGAGAAGCACCAAGAGACAATGGAGCCAGTGAATTCAAATGATAATATTTGCATGGTGACTAATGAGACATAAATGTCAAGTATTATAAAATTCTAAAAAATTTTTTTAGTCTTCAGAAAAACAATCTAACATGCAGTTTTGCAATTTTGCTTTAGTCTTTGGATTAAGACTGCTTCTTTTCTGTAGAATTTTTTCTGTGAAGATACAGGAGAAAAATTCAATTTGTATTTCTGCTTATGGACAAAATATGAAAACCAGAGGTAATTATTTAATACTAATCGGAAAATAATCCTGGTTTTAACAACAAAGTGCATTGCAAGTTATGTATTGCAGCATATATTAGCATGTAACCTTGAGTAGTGTTTTGTCCGAAGTGTGTTATTAGTGGTTATGGAAAGGAAATATATGTAGGATTTATTTGGTTGGTTTGTTTTGTATACCGATTCACAAAGGATTAATTGAGCTGTTGATTCTAGGGATACAGTTCTTCCTGGTATCACTGAGAATTCTGCTTACAGGTGTGACGTGAGTTTAAGCTGGTATTGTAATAGTGATTACTTAATGTTTGCTATTAATTATTGGCTATTGATCTGTAGAGTTTAGGTGTTCAGGGAGAAGGATGTTTGTAGGTTTTTTTTGTTCTATACTTAGAAAATGAATCTGGTTTCAGACAATTAAAATAAACTTCCTTACTGAATTATTTGTCCATCTTTGTGTCCTAACTGCTGGATCAGACTTCTGAAGATCTCATTGATGCATATTTTTAAAGTATCTCTTGGCTTCTCCCCACACTTTTACTACTATGCAGTCATAAATTTGGCTTGCTTCCCTGGGATAGCACAGGGCCAGGAGATCAGGGATAGCTCTGGTCAGCGGGATGTGTTACACCTGCCTTCCATTCTGTCATTCACATGGTGATATGTTGTGTGTACCTTTGCCACTGCCTTCACCACACAATAGATTTTGTTACTGTTACTCCTTTAAATACTGCTGGTTAGTAGCTGAAGTTGTCATAGCTTCACTCCATGCTGTCTTGGAGCCAGAAGATACAGGCAGTGTTTCCTTTTACCTTCATTGTCCTGTTGGACTTCTCTCTGTGTTTTGAAGTCTGTGATACCCCATGTAGCTGCTCAACTCATTTTTGCTTGTGAAAGGAAATGTCCTTCAAAACAGTTCAGTCTGCTTTCTACATTGCTGTTTTAAAAAACATTTAAGGACTTCTGGCATGAAAACATTTTCTTTTGGTATTTTTTTCCAATCTGATAACATCTATTTTGAAAAAGGAAAAAAAACCTCATCAATAAAATTAAACTTTTCTTCATTTCCACTGTAGTGGCCATTGTGCTTTTGGATCAGTTGCCAGGTGTTCCCTTCAGCTAGCCAGAGGCTTGTGCCACAAGCAAAGAAATCAGCAGAGACAGACAGTAGAAGCTGTCATTTTGAAATGGCTGTCTCTGAAAAGTTTTATTACTCTGAGTAAGCAAGATGTTCTCTGGCAGGAGAAGACTTTGGAGATGTGGAAGAAAGGTTGGATACCTCAGTGCTGTGTACTTTTGCAGAAGTAATGGCAGTAATGTGTGTATTGGAGTAGGGCTGAGCATACCTTCAGGGATATAAAACCTTATTTAGCTGATTTTCATCTTTGTATTTAGAAACCAATGTAAGGGATAGGTCTGCCTACTGCAGGTGGTTTCTCCAGTTCATGAATTCCTGGCACCCATCTGCATGTCATACAGCTGCACTAGACCTCAGTACAAAGTGAGTCATGTCTGCTTTGGCCAACTTCTCCCTAACATTATTCGCACTCTCCAGTGAAGTACTATTCAGCCTTGAATTCACCCATGTGATGAATATTCATTTCACAGATAATTACTGTTATCCCTGAGCAACTCTACTCAAATAAACCAAACTTCTCACCCCACCAATCACTTCTGTCAGTGTTTTGGCAACATGAAGCTCGTGGTTCCTCAAGCTTTAATAATTCTCCATCATCTGTGGTATCAGATTTGGGTCAAATGACCATGGTGAGAGTTAGAGAACTCTTCCTTTCTATGATGTTTAACATTTTAGAAAAAAAGACAAGGGGCACCTGCCACTCATCTTTTCCATGTGCTTCCTTAAACCCCACACCTGAATTTGAGGTTACAGCACAGTGGCCATGAACAAGGTGCTGCTTCACTGTAACGTGGCACACTTTAGATATTTATTGTGATCAGTCGAGCGTTCAGACCTTATAATTCAGTATTTTCAAGATTTTCCTCAAGGGCTATAGTTACTAAAAGAAATCTTAGTCTTTATGTTGGCTATGGTAATGGATTTATCTAGACTGTCAATTTAGTGGAATAATGTTTTTGTAGCAAGAACCTATATTTCAGTTTAATTTTATGATCATAGAATGTATTTTAATGGCTAATAAGTCCTGCTAAAGGAGGAAAAAACCCCAAAACCCAACAAAACATAAAAGCTGTTTTCTTTCTTTCCTGTAAATATTACTATTAAAGTGAATACAAGGCTAAATAAAAGTAGACGCAGTTACAGTGGCAAGAGATCAGCCTGTGTCTGATGTGGTTAAAGTTTTGTAGCAGATTGTTTGCAAGTGAGGTATTTATTGCCTTGGTGTCTTTGGCAACATTCAACACAATTTTACAGTGTTTGTATCGTTATTCTGTAAAAATTAGCCTCAAAACACGCTTAGCAAAACTAGCCTAAGCAAGAAGACAACTGTATTAAAGAGGGAAGAATACTGACTGGTGACATTTTCTGGCCATTCTCAGGTTTTTCAGCAGCAGTGCATCCACAGGCGGCTTCTCATTCCATTTCTTGTTTTCTGTCCTGGCATCTGTCTGATTAGAGTCAAGTCAGAGAGGATCTTGCTATGTTATGAGAGAAAAGTGGTTTAAGCTCCTGCAAGCACATCTTGTGTGTTTTTTCCACTCATAACCACTTCTGTGTGTGTTGCCTGCATCCTTTGCCAGTTGTCCTGATCAGCTGTGCTGTTTATTTCCCATTTGCTCTGACACTGCTGTGTCTACTATCAGGCACAGTACGAGATGGCGCAGCTCAGGAGATGGTGAAGCAGCTGGTAGGGAAATGAGACAATACCAAATGGTGGGTAATGTGAAAAAAGGCAAAATCCACATGGGAGTTGTACCCTATGGAGGAGCTGTTTCTCATGAAGACTCTGAACTCAGCAGGTTTGCATGGAACAAATTTAATAGGAAAGAAGCAATGGAAGAGAGCTTTAAGGTCTGTTAACACATAAAGCTGTTTGCTAGACGAAACCTTTGTACAAAAGGATATTGAAGCATTTCATTTTTTAAAAAAATCTGAAAACAATTCCACGCATAACTCTATATTAGCTTATATTTTTTTCTGATAACTGTTTTTCCTCCCTTGAAAATAGTGTGAAGTCAAGATTGTGAAGTTTATGCTTACATGATCTTACTCTTTTGGTTTGGTTTGTTTTCCCCCTCCTTAATAGAGTGAGTGGACGTGTGAACTGTGCTTATCAGTGTATGAAATGGTTGCTGCTACAGTCCTTCCAGAACACCGAACAGTAGAGCTAAAGTGGGCTTTCATAGAATAAAACCAGAAGAACTGAGACACAAGACTCCTGTAGCATTCTTGTTCTTGATCACCAGCGTTATTCAGAATCACTGAGGTACAGGATGGGGCCCTCTTCTTGTCAAAACACCGTGGGGTGCGTTAAAGCACATGAGGGTTATCTTAAAACAAAGGTGTAATTCTTTTTATCTGGTTAGCTGTGGCCTTAGTGTTTGGATTGCTATCTGCACAGATTCTTTTAGCAGTATATATAAATATCTTTGAACATGGGTTAATACACAGTTGCTCTGATTTTTTGCTTGAATCTGGTATTTCCCTGGAGTCTCTGTTTCGAGTGCTTTCTCCCTTATGTGTCCCTTTTCTGATCATGGCTTAATTACATTTTAAGTGCCTTCTGTGTTGCTGTCTCCACCACCTCAATTAGTTCACCTCCAACTGTGTGAATTTTTTAATAAGGAGGCACAAAGTATTTCCAGCAATACAGAACTTGAAATTTCCTTATCTGCCTGTGGCAAGCTCTCTGTTGGGCATGGAAGAGTTTACAGGGCTGCTGTGGGCTAATCTGTTAGTGACATATCTTGCCCTTTTAGTTTGACTTATTTTCTTTTGGATTGGAGTAGTCTCAGCTGCTGCGGTGGCTCATAGCTTTGACTCTTTCCAAGCATCATTGATCAGGCAGCTTTGCAGAAGCAAGAATTATGGTGAGCTCACAGGCTTTCAGTTGCCCGCTGCTGCAGAATACAAGGTGTGTTGGCGAGGTAGGCAGCTACTGGTGTGCATCTTCTGTTCCACAAATAAAATGCCTCAAAGGTAGATGTTGGAAAACTTTAGAAGCAATTTTAATAGGGCCTGCTAATACTGTGGGTAATTCCTCTTGTCTTTTTCAGTCTGTTAAGATCCAAACAAATTTATTTCATTTTCCAATTTCCTTTTTCAGGATTTGTCTAACAAAGTTGTTAAGAACTTTTAGCTGTCTCGCATTAGGTATTCAGCCTCCCAAGCATCATTATACACATGAGCAATACAAATATATCCATTTATTTGATGATGCATGGGATTTGTGTTTAGTTGTGGATAGTCAACATTATCTGTGATTTGCATTAGAAAAAGCAGGTGCCTGCCTGCAGATTTTCAAAGGTGAGCAATCACATTTTAATGTTTACCAGTCAGTGACTTGTTATTTCCTAGGTATTAATTATATGGTTGTGTCTGCGTGAAAGATAAAAATGCTATGTGGTTAAATCACAGGCTGGAGTTTTCAGTCAGTGACTAGAATAGCTGCTAAAAGGAGTGTTATATACCTAAATAAGCCACTTAATATTTTAAAACATTTAGAACTCACATTAAGAAAGGGCAAGGAAATCAGAGAGGTGTAGAGCTGCAAAAAAATGTACCCAAATACTCCTACATAAAAATACTGGAGTTGTTTTTTGTGTAGTGGCTGTGTTTGGATAGATTAGGATGACCGATTGTGTAGGCTCACAACACTTGTTTAAACTTCGTGAAAATGTAGAGATGTCTTTTGAGTTGATGTGCTTTGGAAGTCTTCTCATACAGTACTTCCCTCTTTTGAAGTTCTACGTCAAATTTTGAGATAGGAACTTTTGTAGATACCATATTGTACACTTAGGAACTTTATTATGCTGACACACGTCTCAGATATTCATCTTTCCTTGGTAACCATGATGTGCTTTTTATAGTAACGTATGTTTTAAGAACTGTTTATTTAACTTGAATAGGAAGGATGCTGTATGAAATTGATGTGAGATTACCATAGTGTGTTTTCTGGGGATGCGCACCTACAATGACTCCAGCGTTTTCAGCTGAGTTACTTAGATATAAAGTATATCAGCCTAATCCCAAAAATGGCCCCATTTCGTAGTTGCTGAAACAGAATATAATAGTCTTTATATAGTTATTTACAGAAATATAGTGTAGAAGGAATAATATCTGGAAATATTAGAAAATCTAACAAAATTCTTAGAAGGAAATAAGTTAAATAGTTGAAAACCAGTTATTGTGAGTGTATGTATCAAAAATAAGATATACAAAATCAATTGTTTCCATTAAATTGTTTTGATATTGCTTAAACTGCAATAGAGCTGACCTTTAAGTTTGAACTGCTGTTACTGAAATCCCTCTGGTACCTGGAACACGTGAAGAAAGAAGGCAGCAGAAGTGGTCAGAATTTTTTGAAGACAGTTCAATCCTCCCATTTCTTGATCAGATGGAACATTTGATGACAAACCCCTCGAGTTTTTGTGGGGAAGAGGGTTTATTTGACTGACAAGCTGTATCCCCAGTCAGCTAATCAAATGGAGCGGGTGTGCCAAGCTGTCTTTCATATGTTCTCATTGGTGTCAGATTGGCAGCTGGATGTAATTGGATGCGAATGGAAGTATCGAAGAGCTTGTGCACGTGCACATGCTCTCTTCCTTCTTCCAAAATTAATCTGAACTGTGTATTTATTGGTAGAAATGTGACTTAGGAGTTCAGTCTGTATTAAAGAACGTGCTGCTTCCATAATAGATGTTAATTTATTAAGGTAATGGAAGATCATGCCCACCACATGTAAATTTTTGAAAGATCTGGAAAAAAAAAGTGGAGATCTATGCACCCCAAATCCAAAATAAGGCAAAGTCAAACTGTTTAGCTGTCCTAAGCTCTCGCAGTCTTGAGCAGACTCGTTGACACTGTAGGCTCGCAGACTGGGATTTGTCAAGTTTTACCTGAGCAATCAGAAGGGGTCAAGCATTTATGTTTCCAAAGTAATATGTAATATTTTTTTCTAGTTCATTATGCTTCCTCAATTCTCAAAAATCACAGCAAATAGTTCATCCTTCAAAGACAGCAGTGTCTGTCAAGATTTACCAAGATACACGCTCTTGCTGCTGTTGCAGTCCTTTGTTTCTTACCAGCAGCTTTTTCTGTTTTGATTTCTCTTAGACGTTTTCTGCTCCTGATTTGTAGCAAATTCACAACAAAAAAGTAAAGAATAGATATGCTAATCCTTTTCTGAGGATTGTTGGTTTGGAGAGTGATGTTTGCTTGCACTGACTCTCTTCCTTCTTCACCTTTTTCCATCCATGCCCAGCCACGTGCTTGGGGATAGTGGAAGATGGAACAAGCAGCACCCTCCTGCACACTGTTTGTCCAAATATCCTGGTTGTTTGTTAGTTTCCCTAACCCTTCTGCTTACAGAGGTTTGAAAGGAAAGCACAGCCTTACCTATTCATTTCTGCAACTTAGTATTGTGGCAAGAGTGATCGCAAAAGCTAAATACTATGTGGATCTGTTATTCACATATGATCTTCTTAGAAAGCTCCTGAGATCAAAACAAAACCAGTCAAACAGAATGCCTGATGCTGTGCCTTGAAGGTGGCTAGACCCTGGCTCCCACAGGCAGCCGAGGGGGAGTTGCAGGCTGTGGGACCCTGCTGCTGGGCCTCTGACGGAGGGCCAGAGCCTCTCACTGAGGGCAGCTCGTGGGACCTCGCACCCCAGGAGACGCTGCCTCGCGTTTGTGGTGGCAGCCCAGTGACAGCAGCACCTGCTCTTTGTGCTCTTGCGCACGAGGCACTGGTCTCCTGTTTGCTCTCTAAACACACAAGGTGATGCTGGTGACTGCCTTATCCATCACCCCTTCCTTTAAGGGATTCTGCCTCTAGGTGCTTAGACCTTTCTGTAATACCTGCTCCATTGCAAATACATATCCTAATTTTCAGCGTTTTGAACAACTTATTAGTTGGAATGTAAAGAAGTGCAACTTTATCCATCCAGTCTTGCAGCGGCCTTCTTCTCATTTGTGCTGTTTCACGTCTGAAATAATTCTTTCACTGAAACTGGAACAAGGTAATACAAACTACCTTCCTCCCCTCCAACCTGCCTCCCTTTGCTGTCTGCCTTCCACTCACATCACTTCAAAGGAAAATGAAGAGTAGTATCCTTGATATTATCTTAAGCAATTTAAAAATAGTGTTAGAGCTTAATATTTTTTGGTGAAAGTTAAGCTGAGTCTCTCTGTGATGATAATGTTTGAGCAGTGTCTTTGGACCGAGTGCCTCAGGTTTGTTGAACATACCATCAGTAATGGAGAACGTTTTTGCTAAATGTCTGTTGGTAACAGCTTTCTAATAATATTTTCATTATCACAAAGATATGGACTTCCAGCTGCTTACTCCGAGACAGTCACACTCACCTGAAGCCCAAGTGCCACCTTCTTTAGCTGGCCCACAGGCTGCATAGAATTCACTTCTGGATTTACAACACTGTAAATTAAATTTACTTTAGAATTTTGGATTTTTAAATGTGTTGTTTTCTAACACTAAGACAGTGAAATTTATAAAGCTACCTGCTTTGCACACCTTTTATTTAAAGATACATATGAGCATCAAAGCCTAAGGCAATGGTTCCAGAGGAATTTTAAAATAGTTTTAGAAACAAAAGTTGTATTTTAAAATATTTTATAAACCAGAATCAAAAATGTAGAAATTAATTTCATATTTCCATCTTAAGTTCTATTAGAAAGTGATATCTGTCATGTAATCACCAAGATTGATGTTTGAATGAAAACGATTCTGCTTTAGATGTAGCTGTATTCAGAAATTACTACCAGAAAAGCATCTCTGAGTTGAGTTCGTTTGTAGGGATATAGCAACAATCTGAGGGTAATTTCCCTTTGAAGAATGTTAGTATACAGCTCACACTCTGTTTAGTAATTCTGTCAACCTTTCTTCCCTTAAGTGCTATACAGACGTTGAAGCAAGTTAGAAACACAACCTTAAGTTGGCCTGTTAAGAATTGTAAATGTACTGGACTAAAGCTAGCAGTACGCTGCTGTGTTACACTGTGGTTAATCTTGAGGAAGAATATTTGTTCATAAGAAAATGCTTTGAAAGAGAAAAGTTAGCTAATCCGCTCTAGATAATTTGATTTATAGTTCTGCTATCCTTTGTGAAAATCTTATCTTGCCTTTTCTTTTTAAAATAAAAAATCTTAGAAAATCTGCAGGCTAAGGCTGTGGCTAGCTTTAATTTTGAAAATTTAGCGACAAGAAGAAAAGATCCATTATCTGTTGTTTCCATGAAACAAGTGCACAAATGCCAAAACATATATCTGAAAAAGTATTTCAGAACCCTTAAAATTCTTGAAAGAAAATTGAAACACTTTTCGAGTTTCTGGAAACAGAAAATCTTTTTTCTTTAGAACTCTGCATTTCCTAATAGACTTTTGCATATGGAAAATGAAATTGTAACTGAATGTATTTTAAGGCAAGCTTTTCCAAACTGTTTGAAGTGTAGCTGTAGAACTTCATTTATCCTCAAAAATTATATTGAGGTTCTTTCTCATCTGTGATAATTAAATTTATTTTGTCCCTCTTGTCTTTAATACGGTACAGTTAGTGTCGTCATTATTTGAGATTAAGTAGGTTTCCTTTATGAGAAATTTAGGTTAAATGCTAACTCCTGGCATTTGCTATGGTTTTTATAACTCTAAAGTTCATGAAATGAGAGATATTTATGAGTATCTACAATAGAAATTTCTTTTTAACAAAATCTTGTGAATGGAAGCTCTTTGCCTCATAAAAGCACACTATAGGAATAGGAAATGCTATAGCCAGCAATGCTTAACATGTATTTGAACTTCAAGGAGGAGATTTAAACTCCTAGTCAGTCTGCTAATGACAGTGTTTATTCCTAAATTAAACTGAAACCCACAGCATCCACACTAGTCAGAAAAGCCTTCTCGCTGGCATCTTGCACGTTCCTCTTGAAAAACAAAATCTCTAACATTAAAAATTACTGGTGATCTACAAAAAGATTTTTTTTCCCTCCCTCTGGGGAAGGAAGAAGTTTTGTTTATATCCTCATAGGATCAGGATGATTTCCATGCAGAACTTGAGAAGTACATTTCCTTATTCTTGTTGATTTTAATAGTAATAAAAATTAATATCTGAGAACCTCAGGAGCATTTTTAAAAATAGGTTCAGTATGTTCCTGCCCACTGTTTTTAAATTTGAAGAATTAGTCTGGAGGAGAGACTGAAAAGAAAGCTGCCACTAGGCGTGGGTTGGAACCTCATCCTTTGGGGAAGGTCTTGAGAGATTAAGCGATTCTTTCTCATAAATTTCACAAGCAGAGTTTCCTGAAAGTGCAACCTCCTTTCCTACTCCCTTAGCTGCTAATCTACAAACTTCATGAAAATCCTTAGTGTTATAGTAGACTCTGATTTCCTCTTTTATTCCTCCTTTATTCATTACTGTTACTTTTAACTTTCTAGCATCTCTGGTGGTAACTGGAGATTACTGTAGGAAAATAAACTACATACATAAGAGAATGCAAGGAAAAGTTGAAATACAGTTAAACATGTACGATACAATATTTTTGATATATAAGTATAAATACTGAAATGGTATCTTTTATGTGCAGGTTATTTGTGTGTAATAGGTATATCAATTTTTTGAAATTAAAATAAATGCAACTGAGAATCTGTTTTGGGCTGTGGTAATAGTGTAATTGGTGATAAACATTAGATTTCTAAAGCAAATTAATAGTCAGTGTAATGTGCTTTTACAAATGAATTGATTTTTGCCTTCTTCCTCAGTGGTTTTCATATGAATGGTTACTGAAGTTTAATGTTAATGTTTATATTAGCCTAGGAAGGGTGTGGCATATTCTAAACATGGAAACAAGTCAGATCTTTGACTAAATGAAATGTGAACACACAAAGACATTCACAAAGTTATCTAGCAGGTTGTGTTACACAAACAACTTTATGAAGTTGCTTAAGATCTCTGCCCATTTAATTCTCAAGTCCAGTGTACAGCCAGTAAACCACAGTCCTCGGGTGAGAAATGAGAAATTTTAAGGGCCGTTGAACACACTGAATTTAGCAGAGTGCTCAATAGCCCTCAAAATTTCTCATTTAGGATGGTGCATATGTATTGCTTCTGAAAATGAATGTCAACTTCACGCTCCTCATTTGATTTACATTTCTTCCTCCCTTCTTCCCTCCCTCCCTCTCTCTCTATCCTAGTCTCTTATGCCATGAGTAGATGGTCTGCCTTTCTTCCAATCTGAAGCACACACTATACACTTGCTGATTAAAACATTGTGTAAATTCAGGGTGTGTAACAGCATACACATATTCCAGTGTAACACTACAAAATTCCAAACCTTACACTGACCTCAAAACTGCAAGTTTGGGGTGTTTTTTCCCCCATTATATTAAATTATAATTTCTTCAGACCCCAGCTTGGTCATATAAATGTGTTGCTATTCAGATAAGTTGCATTATTTACCTTTCTGGAACTCCTTCCATTGTTGTTCAGGACCTTATCATCGAATTTGCTCCCCAGACTCTGATATTGCCAGTATTCTCAAACTCCAGTGTGAAAGAGGAAGGAAACTGGACCAAAATAAGTACCATGGATTTAGAAAGGAAGAGATCTGTTAATTGAAATGCTGATTTTTTTTTTTTTTTAAATGCACCCAGCCTTCTTTCCTTTCCTTGATTATTAGATACTTTACATTCCTTTATGCATCACTTTTTAAAAAAAGAAATTAATATCACAGGAGGGATAAAATATTTGCACTTTTAACCGTTGTGTTTCAGTAGGCTCCCCGAGGCTCCAGAGGTGAAAATCCTGTTGTGATCTTCATATACATTCATATTCTCAGCCTTTTTTTCCCTCTGTCCACAGTTCATGAAAAAGCTTGGATTACTTATTAATGTTACATCATTTCTCTTGTGATGGTGTCTCTTTAGTAAGACTAAATCTATCATAAATTCACACTTGAACTTTATCTCCTTGTGGAAATATGTAGTATTTTAGGTAACAAGGTTAGATATGCAGACTAAAAGCAGCCACTTTTGCCATTTCAGAAAATGCATCCCATGGGAGTTAAAATACTACAAAGGCTTGTGTATACTTAAGAAATAGACTATTAAGGCAATATATTGTGTCAGATTTCAGTTAAATATGAGTTATAGTATAAAAAAAAGTCACTTTCTTTTTCCTCCACCAAAAAAAGCAGTATCTAAAATACGGAATATGTTAGCTGCTACATTTTTGAATTAACATATAGACTGAAGGGTAAATTCTGTGCTGCTTTAAACATGTGTAATCTAATTAGAATTTGTGAGATTTCTTGGGATGATTTTTCCCCTTGGCATATGCAATTGCAAACAGGGAGAACATGGGCTGTAGGCTGCTAGGGGCAGACATCTGCCTGGAGTGAACATCCGTGTAGAGAAGGGCCTGCATCCTTGCTCCCTGAGGGCCTGGCAGCAGCTGACATGGCTCACAAAGTTATGAGATTTATAATTACGGGGAAGTTTCTCAGCTGGTGAAAATAAGTAGACGTCTGCTTTGAAGGGGAAGGAGGTTCGGAGATGCTTCTTGAGATCACAAGGTGTAGTTTAGTTGAGAGAAACATATTCTAAGAACCGAGTGTTGCTGTTGTACTTTACAGAAATCCAATTTAAAAATTAAGAATTACGCTTCTTTTGGAGATTAAAAAAGGCTAGGGGCAGTTGCATTGGAGGTTATTTCTGGAGTGTGAGCCTCAGTCAAAATTGAGACCAGTATTAAGGCTGATAATTAATCCTGTTGACTCTCTTATTTTATGAGGAAAGAATTAAATGTGGTTTTCAATATAAATTTTTCTTGATGTACATCAGTAAACTGTCCCCTTTTGGAAGTACCTTGTCATTAGCACTTACAAGAAGCACTACAGACCTGCCAGCATCCTTAAACACATCTGTCCTACTGTATGAGCTTAATTGACTTTCCTTGGATTTTATATGGCTTTAGTAGCTAAATCTTAATTTTCTTTGATACTCTACTTCTTTAAATGGCAATATACATTCATTCTTCTTTTTCTATGTCATCTGCTGAAGCGTCATAAATTTTTGTTGGAGCTGACCATCTGAACTGCACCCCTGCATGGGCCATAGTAGCTCCAGGCTAGTTATGAGCTACTTGCCAGCAAGATTTGGCGTTCACCTTTCTTGCAGAGGCCAAGTGCAGTACATGGAATGAAGCTCCTGTCTATATTTTATAGTAGCTCAGCTGCTCAATTAAGCAAAACTGTAAATCAGATGTTTCACAAGAAAGCATTGCCTCACGTCTTTGCTACTGAAAACGTTTGGTGAAATACTGGCATCCACCACCTGTGTTTCAGTGAACAATGTAGTCCCTTCAGGGTGGTGTAGAATCAGCCCGCTTATGATTCAGTCTGTGTTGTGTTGATACTGGGGTCCGGGTTGGTAATCTGGGACTGTTGCTGGCTTTTGAATTCTTGGTTTATGTGCAAGTTCTTCTTGAAGTTGCTAAAGAAAAAATAAGAATTGGCATTCAGTGTTTGGAACCATATTTTGTATAAAGGTGATTTCAATCATTTAGTGCTGTCGGAAAGAAAGTAAAAGCTAGGAGTGTGATGTAGCTATGACAGTTCAGTGTCCAACATCAAGAGCTGCACTCTTGGTGTCATGCAAAGATTTGGTCGTTGTTGTCTAATTAAACCAAATGGAGCTTGTTTGTGTATATAATACATAATTAAAACAAAACTTAAAAATAGGGCATTGTATGAGCAATACTGTGCTTAGTTATATCCAGTAACTATGTCTCCAGTGCCCCAAGAACTTTGAAAATCTCATACAAATGGGCTTCTCTGAAGACTGAATGTTTTGTGTTTACCATCTTTGCCACAGGGGAAGGAGAGTTTCTTTTCCTGAGGGTCTTGCAGGTTCAAAGTCTTTCTTGCAAGCATCTGTGTAGGATTAAGAACTGGTAGCGTCCAGTCTCAACTTCCATTTGTGTCCACAAGTACTGCCTTGAACCACTTTTCCTCTTCCCTTCTACCAGTCAGCCAAGTGGTAGCTTGAAACGGCCCAGAGAGCATGCGGAGCACTGCATTGTAACGGCAGGTAAAGTTCAAATGACAGATATTCCCTCTACCACAGAAACTATGCAGCTGCTTCCTGGTATCTGGGCTGAAGGCATTTGAGACACTGGGAGAACAAGCCGGTGAATGTGGCATACGTGCAGCTTCTCAAGTGTAGGGCTGAGACCAAGCCCTCTTGCTGTGAACAAGGGGAAGAGATCAGACAGCAATGGAGCGCTCCAGAGGGTCCTCTCATCTGTCTTCCTGCTCTGAAAGGAGCAGGAGCAGTGATGGCTGGTGCAACTGAGACGGGCCAGCTGATGCAGTGACAACACCAGGGAGACGGATGACCTTCCAGAACTCTGGCACAGGGCAGTGAGGCCATAGTCATCCCTTTCTGTTCACTGCCCATCTTCTTCCCCTGTCCTCTGGAAAAGAGCTTGCCATTCCCTGAGCTGAAAGCCAGCCCAGGTGGGCTCTCTCTACAGCTGAGACTTTCTTTTGCAATCAAAACATTCCTGAAAGATAGACAGAGATATATGACTTAAATTGAGCCACTTCAGCATACTCTAGTTTAGCATTTGATTTGTAGATTTTTGGTCGATAGCATCAAGAAAATACCAGGGCTTTTTGTCATTTCTGAGAGTGTGCTTAAAATAAGAACCATTCTTCTCAGTGGCTGGTAAGTGGATTAGTTTGGCAAATTAAAGCTTTAGTTAGGATGACAGTAGGAGAGTGTATTTGTCCTCCGTCTCTATCAATGACTCTTGTCTCTAATGTTTCTTTTCAAGAAATTGAAAGAATACTTTGTGCATGCTTGATACTGTATTTAGTCTCTCAAGATGGCATCCCAGGTCTGATGTTCAATTAGGCAGTGCAGTTCTGTAATCTTTATTTAATTAGAACTCCTTGTCTTACTCCCTGGGAGTTGGATTTGTAATTGGATTCTCACAAGTGAGAATATGCAGAGGCTACCTCAAAGGGAAGTTGAAATTTGCTGATGTGTGTTACTTACCTGTAGTTCTTCGAGAATGTTTCCTCTGCATATTCACATTATGGGTCCTGTCTACCTTCTGTTTGTCCTTGGATTTCTACTGCCCAACAGTTGCGGTGTTTAGTAAGAGTAACTGAAGTATTGAGCACTGTACAACTCCTTAAAATCTCTGATCACTTGGTGTCATGAGATGGTACTTGTACAGTCCTAGTAGTCACTGCTCTTCTAGGAAATTCCTGTAGGTCACCAGCACTGGAGAACCAAAACCCACTGGTGTGAATATGCAAGGACAGCACTCTCAAAGAGCAAGCCAGTGGTAAGTACCCTTTCTGTCTTCTGTGATTAATCAAATATTTTGAATCTTACTTCGTAAATTCCCTATCTGCCAATTGGCTATGCTTTCCCTGTGATAAAAAAAAACATGCTGAGATTAATTTTAGAGCTGTTGCCTTTCTGGCAAGGAACAAGAAAGTATCTGTACTACTAAGTACTCACTTCAGTTGTAAATTGGTGCACTGCTATCAGTGTGTGGGTGTGTACATGTATTTGAGCTATAATATATATTTCTATCGGACAAGCAGGCACAATTACAATGCAGTATTACATATTTTAGAGTTGCACGCTTTTAGTTATATTATAGTAGATAGATAGCTGAGTCATTGACCAAAAAAAGTTTTCCAATAGCATTAACAATGTTAATTCTCAAAACAGATTCTCCTAATGAAACAATCAAAGGTATACTGCTTTGCACTTCTGAATTTTTTTTCTGGACTTTTGTTTTTTCCAGACATGGAATTCTGTGAGACTCCCCATATTCTGTGTTCTGGCTATCAAGCAGATTTACATGGTGTAGCTGAGCACAGTTACCCACTAGAGGTGGGCTCGGATGTGGATACTGAAACAGAAGGTGGTGCATCGCCAGATCATGCCCTGAGGATGTGGATGAGGGGGATGAAATCGGAACACAGCTCCTGTTTGTCAAGCCGGGCAAACTCAGCGTTGTCCCTCACTGACACTGACCATGAAAGGAAGTCTGATGGGGAGAATGGTAATAAAGAAAATGCATCTAATGTACTGAATAGAAGTAGTATTTTATGTGAAACTCTTCTTCTAGGTCTCGTCAATTTTTTTTTTTTAATTTTCTTTCTTTTTTGCCCTTTTTTATTAAGTCTCCGTTTTATATGAAAGGTGAGTTTGGTATGTGTATTGTATTTATAGTGTAAGTGGAAAATAAGACAAAAAATAGAACAATGTCTTTGTTAAAATGTCATCTTTCTACACCAATTACTTTCCCACATTTTCCATTTTTATGTGATAGGACATTTATCATTTGAGTTCAGTGGCCTATGAGTTAAGTTCTAAAATAAATATATGTGCACATTTATATCACATTTTGTGCAGAATTGATCCTGAACATGCTGACTTCTGGGTGTACCTTAAAGCATCTAAAGCCAGTTGACTTCAGAAAGACAACCTGGATTCCGAAATGCACTGTTCAGCTGTAGTTTCAGGCTACACCTGAAGACATGCCTTTATCAGTAGGACAGATTGCACAGTTCATCATCATATCTCAGTTCTGTATTTCTCTGCATATGGAGGGTGGATTTCTGGAGGTTTTGGGATTGATTTTGGGGGGTTTTTTTTGTTGCTTTTTAAATATTCTTTTTAGGATATTTTTGCTTATTTGCTTTTCTTATGGATTAATGTGTCATAGAAGGAGAAAATATGTATTTAAGTAACAGGCAATTAACAGGTTTTTATCTCTGCATCAAAATTGGTGAAAATCTGCTCTAAATGATTCCTTCAGGAGTATAGTAAGTAAACAACTTCATTGTGCTTAAGATTAGCAGACTTAGCTCATATTTTTTGTGTTTAATACTGTTTTGTTACTGTAGTTCTAAATGTACTTAAGTTTGTATTTTAACTGGTTAAGAAATATGAGAACCAGTGAAAGTGGCAGATCGAGTAGGTCTATAGTCACAAGGTGAAAAAGACTTCAGCAATTAATGTCATTTCTATAGTTACATGTTTTGGATTTGTAAAATACAAAGCTGGTAATTTAATTGTTATTTCGTCTGCATGTTTGTCAGTACCAGTGATAAAGTCCATTAGTTTATCTGTGTGGGTTTAAAAAAAAAAAAAAATCAGTAATATTTCAGATGTGGCCCCAGTTGCCCAATGATCAATGGATGGCTGCCTTCTACCTTCCTGCTTCTGTCACGAGCAGTGTGGGACCCTCCTTCTGAAAGGGTTGCTGCACAGGGGTTTTTTGTTTGGGGCTGGAGGGTTTTTTTGTATGTTTTCCCAAGGTATTTGGTTTAGATGGTGATTGAAGGAGTGGAATCTGGTCTATCTGGAATTCAGTAGTGCTTCACTGTGAAAATGGTTAAAGGGAGTGCTACTGAAGACAGTAATGTGCAAACTTCTACCATTCAGACTGCGAAATACACATGGTCATTTATGTTTTAAGGTGCTGGGAAGTTGATGTTTTGAACGTAGTTTAAGCATATAACTAAGTTATTTATGTGGGTACAGCTGGTGGAGCTGGGTATTCATGATGCTTTGCTAGCCCTGCAAGCTGCACTAAACAAGTCATCTTGCTAGGATCAAAATTACTGTAGGTAGAGAAGGAAATGCTTTTTTTACCTTCATCATCCTACATTGCAGGAACTATGGGTTAAGTGTCATTAAGATAGAGGTACATAATCATTGTGCTTCACCAACAAAGAGTGGAGTGGCTTCTTTTAATTGTTTGTCTCAGAATGATTTTAATCAATTTAAACTCATTTCCTGCATGGTGTAGAATAGAAAGGAGTAGTCCTTTTACATGCGGATGTAATATTTGTTTCTTTGTAAGCATTATAACAGATTTTTAGTCAGGGATTCATGTTTTAGGTACTTGGATGCAAATTTTAACCAAATAGTTGAGAGAGGAAAGTGCAGGCAGGAGTAAGTTGAAAGAGAGAGAAACTGAGAGCAGAAGCTCATTTGAATTCTAGTTGTCTCCAGGCAGGGCCGACAGAGCAGGTATCAGTGCTTCCTGTAGCATTGAGTCATTATAATAATTACAGTCTTGAAAGTTAATGTGGATAAATTTGAAGACAATCATGGTTCAAGCTGTATTCATTTATATTATGTGGTACTTCACAGGTAAGTTCATAGTCAAGATTCCTGATCTGGGGAGCAGCATGTTTCCCATCTGGGTTGGCAATCAGTAACAAAATGCTCTTTGAATACAGAAGTTCAAAAATCTCTATTTAAACGAGGTAATAGATGTTTCTGTGGGCATTTGTGCCAGGGGCTTTATCAGAGAGCCGCAAGTGTTTAATTTATCCTTGTCAGTTCCTGCCATGGAAGTAGATTTTCTTTGTGCCAGCCAGTAACTTCTGTGGTATTAAAATGGGTGTGCACATAAGATCAGTTGCTGGAAGTTCATGAAATGCTAGTTTTCATGATACTGTCTAATTGCTGTAAAAATACTTATTTAGAATTCTGACTTTCGGAGGGTTGAGCAAATGGCATGTGAACACAGCTTTTTGTAACTGGAGTGAAATTAATGAGGAAGATACAGTTGTTGCAGTGTTTGAGAAAACTAATTGCAATTATTGTCTGTATTTTGAAAAGGTCAGTTGGTTTTTGTTGTTGGGGTTTTTTTATTTCTCCGTAAGTGTAATTCTGCTATAAATGCAGAATAGCTTTTTTGTGGTGTCATAAGAACTAAGTGTGTGGAAAGCAGGCAGACCTGCTTTCAGGACATTTGTTTGCTCTATGTTGATCTGAAGCAAATATGCTTTTGCAAATTTTATTCTGTTCAGATATTCCTTGAATTTCTCCTATTCATTCAGAGCTCTAGCAGGAAGTTCCCTGACACAGGATATATACTTCATTATCTATTCTGAGTAGCCCAATTTGAGAATTTGTTTGAGGATTGTTTTCCTTCGTAGATGCGCCAGCGCTGTCATAATCACTGTTTAAACATACCCCGGTTGTTTTGGCAGCATTGGACAGATTGTGTGAAACACCAACATTCCCGTTTAAATTAGTGTTGTCAATGTTAATGGCAACTAATAATAGCCTATTAGTGCACAAACTGCCTTCAGCTTTGCCTGAGGCAAAGCAAAATATATATTAACTGCAACTAATGAATGACCAATTTCTTGGGGATCATTGCTTATCTCTGGTATAGTATAAATAGATCTATTTAAACATGAACAGCATTACTCTACAGTATGTGAATATAAATTTGAGACAGAAACACCACAGAATAACAATATCAAAAATATTTACTTTATTCTGTTGAAGACAACTGCATTTGCGCTCAGTTCACTGAAACAATGGCATCTCTCATTGCAGCATGTCAGAACGTTGTGTTCAGTGGTTTAGTCTGTCAGATTACTGAGCTGGCAAATTTATGTATTTCTTTAGTTTTGTGGAGTAAAGCCACGGTCCAAGAGAGATACAAACCTGGTCTACAAAAAGGATGGGCTTCAGACATATGTCTAAAATTGCATCCTGTGACATGGATCCACAGCCCACCCTAGATAGCGTACTGACAGGGAGAGACTACAGCCCATTTTGTACCCATATACTCTTCCCCGTTACGTTGTTCATGCAGTTCTTAGGTTTCGCGTTACAGGATATCTGTGCAGCTGCGAGGTGATGAATTTTCATGCCATGCCAGAATTCATTTTTAAGCCACATTTGACTTGTTTGCACAACCATCAGCTCTTTTGCTTTTAGCTACTACATCGCAGCTGGGAGCTAGTACAGAACTTGAGCCATTTCTACAGGAACACCATTTTTTAACCTGCTTTAAGTTGTCAGAGTGTTTTGAAGTACTTAAAAGGCTGACTTATTTGACTTTACTCCTGACATGTACTTAGATGTTTTTATGCAATTAGTTACTCTTTCTCTACTACGTAGTGAGAAGCAATAGCAGAGTGCTGGATTCCCGTTACTGGATGAGTTTACTGTGACATGCGCACTCAGTTTTGGAGCCAGATTCATGTTCACTTCCTTTGGCTGCATTATGTTATGAGAACTAGGCACTGGCTGTAGTTCATAACAGCTTCTCTGAGATTTGTAGGCAAGGAATTAGGGTGTTAGTATAGGCTGAAATGCCACTAGACTGGTCATGTAGTGTAGTCTCACAGTGTTTGAGATCTGGCCAGGGGGGATTTTTATTTTAATAACATACTTGTCTTTTTAAAAACAAAGCATGAGGAGAAAAAAAACAGCGCAGCCATAAGAATAATACTAGTTGTTTGCTTTTTCCCACAGACATTATTGGGAAACTTCTTTCTTAACATCAATGTACAAGATAAGATTCTATTTGTAATAATAATTTTAATACTATCAATAATTTTAAAGAGCAGACTGCGAACATAGAATAAGAATATTAGTCATGTATTAATAAGTAGAAGTAATAGAGATATTGGTAGGTTACCGATCAAAGCTGGATTTAATGTCATAGAAACATGTAAGATGAATGTGATGTAATTCAACTAAGTATTTGTTTTATATGCTGGGAGCAGTGGTCCATTTAACAGAGCTTTTGACTCCCCCTAAATCTCTGGGTTTTGTTGGGCAGATGAGTGACTTCTGGGCAAGTCACCTCAGCTTTTTGCACTTCGATTCAGTATCTTAACAGTATCTGTTAAAGGGATAGAGATGTTTAATTAGAAAAGGAATACTGGAATTGCTGACGCTGTATGAGAAACTAAGCTTTGTGAATGCTGTAGCCATTCAAATGTGGGGAGGATTTAGCTAAGGACAAGATTCTGATTTGATTTATGGTGTGTGTCAGTAGACCCACTGTGAATTCACACCTGTTTAAATTGGGCTTGAATTTGGTCTCCAAAAAATTTTGTCTTTAATGCAGGAAAGCGAGAGCATTGGGATTAATGTTCCCGTTATTTACTGTTATTTTGTAAACAAGCCAGGCATTAAGCTGATCTCTGGCTTTCTCTTTTCTCTAGGAATTTATTACCAACAGCCACATTATAATAACAATACATGCTCTGAGAAGAGGTATTCATGGGACTCTCTGAAGGATTGGTTTGTAATAAAGATGGCTATATCTGAAGTATTTCCATTAGCTCCTGTCCTGTCACTCTCTATTTACAATGATGCAATTAAGAAATTGAGTTACTAATTTACAAGTAGAGCAGTTAGGTCAAATATGTGTAAGTAGCCTTGAAAACGTAAAGGTAAATATCAGTCTTAATCCCATTCAGTCTGTGCCATTTAATATTTTTCTCTTCATTCTTAGTGTGTTTCACTTTACCTTTTTAGTGCTGTGGATTGCATTCATGTTTGTACACTCCTGTCAGTTGGATCATTTTAGTCAATAGATTAAAGCAACCTCATCACTTAAACGTGAAGCCCCCATGGTGAAACACCTTCAACTTCTGCCGTTACCATGGCTTGTTGGATATTTGATATATGATACTCTCAGATATTTGACAGAAAAGAGCCACTAATCTGCCCTTAATGAAAGCTTTCTTTTGCTTGGGTTGTGATTTCTTTTTTTTTCTTCCCTCTTTCAGTGTTTAGCTGATATTTTGTTGGTTGCGTCTGCTGCTGTTTCCAAGAAACCACCTCAGTGTCAAAGGAAGCCCATGAATCTCTGTAGTAACATAGCAATGCCTTTTGGGGAGCATTGGGGTATATATTTACATTGTAACTGCTCTGCTGGAGTCGTTAAGAGTGTGAGATGCTTTTGTTGACCTCAGAGTGGTTCCTGTGGAAATGTTACTGTCTCAGTGGAAGCATATGTCATCTGAATTGCTTTGGATCAGTGTGAGATGCTTCTGTAAGCACTGTAACATCACGGCCGTTGTAATATCATCAGTCTTGCATTTGTGCCCCTAGTATTTAAGCCATTTATGAAATTGCTCATATACAGAAATTCAGCTCCTGATGAGTTGTTGTTTGTCAGTATTGTGGGGAAAAGTCTGCCTTTTAATATGAATATCTGCATTGCTTTTTCTGACAGAGGCATTGCATCTGCCTATCTGCTATTTCAATCTTTAGAGTTTTCATATGGTATATTAAAATCAGTACACAGTGCTAAAACATTCCCTTTCTTGTGTGTCTCTTTTAAGCACACTGGACACTAAAGACAAATATCAAACAGAATTTAATATTTTACATTAAATATAATGAAACGGTACTTAGAACGCAGCAGAAATATCTTTTATATTCCATAATCCAAATGACCTTTGCCCACAGCATAGTAAAAAGTATCTGTGCATTTGCACAAGGTTGTGTAGTATTTTTAGCCCTGCAGCTTTGTTTTCTTTCATGGATAACTAAAAGAGGGGAGGGAGGGAGGGGAAGGAAGCTTGAGGAGAACAGTCAGGTCTAATTTTTATCCTATAAATGAGTAACTTGGCATTAGAGCTCAAAATCACTTGGCTTTCCTTCCCTGTGTTATGCAGAAAGGACAGTGGATGTGGTTTAAGGAGCCTGTGGCAATATAAATTATCTCTCTGTCTTCCTTTTAAACCCTTCTGACTTGCTTAGATGGAAATGAGTGTGCAGGAAGAGTATTTCCACAAATACTTCACAGTGCAACAGGATGTTTCAGTGCTGCTGCAGTTCTTGGGAACTCAGTTTATCTAGGCTGCCACGAGGTAAAAGATGAGATGGGATAGGTGCCTGGCAGAGTGCTGCAGTGAAAGTGTGAGGATTATCCGACTCTTCATTTCTGCAGTGTTTGTGAGACCAGGGGGACACTGAACAAAATACTTGTTCTGTTGTTAAACATTTACCATGAATTGTACATGAGGACATCTCTAGACTAGTGTGTTGATGGGAACAGTTCCATTCTAAACACTCAACGTGTCTATTTGGATGTTTTATGTTGGTTTATTGTTAAGTTTATAATATGTTTTATTTCTTATCTCTTGGTTAAAATTTAAAATGTATTAGAAGTTCAGAAATCTGTTTTACAGAACAACCTACAGTCATATTTTATATGTATATCCTTTGGAATAAATTATTTATTTTAGTATTATGCTGGTTTACTTTAATACTTATTTTGAAATACAAGCTATTTTCACTTATATGCCTTAAAATGTGAAAGTTCCTGACAGTTGGAACCTGGTTTTCATCAAAGTCTGGGATGTTCTGCTGAAAGCAAAGTAAGACCAACATGAAAACTTGTGGGCTCTGATTATAAATGATAGCCAAGGCTGCTAAATAAATGAGATTAAATTACTCTTACTTGGTTCCTTATATCCTCAGCCAGTCTGGTTTTAAATACAAAGGCATCTAGAGCTTTTTTCTCCTCCCTAGCAAAATGCTTTTCAGCTATTCCAAACTATAATACTGTGAGTGAGATAAAAGGAAGGGATCTAGCAATTGAGTACAGGATTGGTAGAAAAGTGGAAAATACTGACAAATTATCCTTTTAGGGCCTAGCGAGGTTTAATCTAAATATCATTTCTACTTGACAGTATGACATATTTTAAGAATTTATTGTCGTCCTACCGTAGATGACAAAAGATTGCTCATTCTTCCTCCTCAGCCTTTTTTTTTCATTTTTGCCCATTTAATTCATTGTGTATTAAATTACATGAGAAAGTCTTATCTTCCATTGTCAAATGTGTTAGTATTTCATTTCCTCTTGGGCTTAGGAGTAAAATGAAGATCAGCATAAATTTGTATTATACAGAGTTACAAATATTAGCATATCCTCATCTTACAAATGGGAAGTGTTGGTAGTAGTAAATAACTTTGGTCAGACCACTGAGGAGAAACGTACAGAATGGAGGAAGTGGTTCCTTCCCGTGGTTGCAACCTTCAGAGTCTTACAAAAGTGAAAGCTAAACCAGACATATTAGACTATTTCTTATTTCTGCAATAGAAAATACGGTAATAATGGAAAGCTGTATATGAAAATGCAGTTAGTTTGTACAAATGGTACAGATCTGAATACTGCTTGTCAGTATACATATGTACATGTGTCAATATACATATACAGGTCTTACAAAATGAAATTCCGTATTTTAGATACGAATTCTCTTTAATCGTACCTAGCTCTACACCCTGACTTTATATTTTGTAACATGAGCATAAGAGGAATTGTGTATAATTAGCTCTTCTAGAATCTGGGTCTAGGAGCACTGAATAATTCCTGCAGGCTGCTTCCTCTCCCCAACAGATGTTTTTGAGTAATATTTTAATTAGATTCACATATTCTGATGACTAATTATATTGCCGGTGTTGTTCCTTTATCTTAAGTTTCTACTCCAGATGATTTGCAATGTAGATTTTACACAGTGCTTCGCAAAGCTGACTTTCAATTGAGCATCACGTGTCAGCACCTGATGGTGAGTTGTTTGCCATGAGACGTATTGGCCGTACAGAGAAGCAGCCCTTTGGGCAGCAGAAACCAGATGCTGCAAAGGAACTATGTTCCTTTGCCTTAGTGTTATCCAGAAAAGGGCCTGGGAAAAGCCAGTGACCCTTTATTCTATCAAGCCACACTTCCTAAAGGACTTGTATGTGGGAGGAAATGCCCGGAAATGAGGATGGTTTGGGACGTCAGGGTAGGGTTCTTCAGCTCTATGGCTAGAAACCTTGCTAAAAGCTACCAAAAGCATGTAAGAAGCCCAGGGGACAAAAGTTAAGGGTACTTCTAAGCAGTATAATTTGTTATGGTTCATAACATCCCTCCCTCCCCACATCATCAGTTTTGTACATTAGAGGGATTCTGAGTCTTCTCTGGCATCGTTAGCAGTGTAATCAAGGCAGTGTGGTGTACTGCAACTAAAAGAAGAAAAAGCATCAGTCTTTTAACTATAGGCAAGTTAGGAGAGAAATGTTTGTATCTATTAATTGTTCTCCTGTCCCCAAATGGTATGCCTGTTAAACAAGTATGAATACGTGAATATTGATGATTTTGAATTTCTGTGACTCCAGCTGCTAGATTTTCTCCCCGGTTTTCTTTCTCTGAAGACCCCACATAGTTTTAGTGTTTGTTATGCCAATAAACGCTGCAGAGTATGACTCCAGTTGGATGCAGCCAATGTTGTCGTATCTTAGGGGTATATTTGTGGAACAGTTGAATGTTATTGATGAACTGTTAATTTTCTTCTGGCTTTTGAGTCCAGTCATTGTAATGAGCATTACCAAATGTTGCTTTGGGCTTGTTTACATCAGTGTAGTAAGCGTGTCACTTGCTTTGAAGCTGAAATGAATTCACATTTGTAAATGAGCTTGGAATATTTCATGGTGATTTATTCTTGTCTTTTCCAAAATATTGTTACATTTCCTATCAGTCAAGTACCATGGCCAAGGAACAGTCAAAGGTGTTTTTCTTGTAGGAGTGTGTGAAGCCGTTTCTCTAATGTACATAATGTTAAAGAGGCAGCTTCCTCATGGTGTGGTGTGTTTACCTGTAGGATCTTCACCAAATTGCTACTCCACTTAGCTGTAACTCACTGGTGGGTTGTTTAGCATTCATAACAGTATGAAATGGAGCTCTCCTACACATTCGACCAATATTTTTGTCTTATGGAAAGACAGCAAGCAAGGGGTCTTTGTGCCACAAACACACCCCAGGTTTTCCATCATTAGTCAGTGGAGTAAAACGTGTTGAATCAAAAGGGTATTGCTCACATCTTGCAATGTAACTTTTAAACTGTAAATGATTTTCCCCTCTGCCTACGATTATTTTTGAGTAAATATAAATTAATTTGTGCACACTACATGTACCAAAGCCATGGTAGTTGTTGTTTAGACTTAAGTGCCCATCATCTCATTGCTTTCTCCAACAGCAAGTTCAAGTGGCACTTTTGGTTTGAGAACATCATATTTGATTAACTTTTCCCCAAACAGTACTTTTGAGACATTAAACTCTCTGTTATTGTCCAGTCATGCTAAGCTCTTTTAGAGCAAGTATTTTATGGTTTGTAGTGGCAGAATCATAATGCATGCTTTGAATTTGTTTTTCTGCATAATTTGGTATAAACATACCTCTGGTTGCATAGGCAGAAAGTATCTGGTTACTTGAATTGAAATCTTATATGATTTGAACCTGCTTGAACTGTTGATGTGGGGGTCACATAACAGAACTGCTGCTCTAGTCATGCATTGTGAGTGGGATCTGATGAATGGTGCAGTATTTACAGCTCAGCACTGGAGACTTTTCATTTGTTTTCTTTATGATAAAACAATTTAAGGATGCTTGGACCTTTTGATTACGACAAAAGTCTTAGAAGCAGGATGTACCTAACTAATAGGTACTGTTGCATGTTCTCAAAGTCCGTAAGATAGTGGTGTGTTTTGTGATTTCTTCTACCTGGTGGTCTGCATGAACTAGATCTTAGTGATTGCAATGCAGCTGCATTTTGGGGGTGGCGATGGGCTGCATTCTCTCATCCGTTGTCAGAAAGGGATGCTGCTTTGGGTTATGCTACGGATCACAGTTCGGGATGGAACTGTTGATGTTAAAGGATAAGCTCTTGGTGAAGGGAAAATCTCCAGATTTATTTTTATGTGCTTGAGAATTTTTCTCAAGAGACTAACAAACTTCCAGAATATTCATTTCTTTGAGTAAGGAATATGATCATGATGCAATCACATTTGTAGTCACAGAAACTGCTTTTGAAAGGTCGAGATAGAGGTATTGACTATGCACCTAGCTTACGATGGTAGTTGCCTTCCTGGTATATTTATCACAGGCTTGGTTTAGGCCTGGCCAGAGGTCATGTCTTTATAAGTCAGGTGATGTACATTTTCTTTGTAGTAGCTCATTCACATTAGTTCAACATAAATGAAAAATCATGTTTATATATGGCTTTGCAACCTAGATTTCCCTCTTGGGGAACAGTGCAACAACATAGTCAGCTTATTCACAGAGCGGTAGGGTTGGAAGGGACCTCTAGAGATCATCTAGTCAAACCCCCCTGCCAGAGCAGGATCACCTAGAGTAGACCACACAGGAACAAGTCCAGGTGGCTTTGGAAAGTCTCCAGAGAAGGATACAGGTCTTCATGTGCTATCTTGACTCTCATTATACATTTTTATCTTGGTAGCCTGAATGTGACTGACAGAGCCATTCTGTGCTGTAGTGAGAGAGGAGCTAGAAGCTGCCATGCTGAGGAAGATGCCACCCTCAGTTGTTAGCCGTGTATGTTTTCTCATAGGCAGGAGGTGTGTTTGGGCTTAGCTGTTGGTGTTCTGCCAAGTCCCTGCTGCCTTTTGGTGTCTTCTCTGTGCCAGTGGCATAAGGGATGCTGCAGCCTGAGAAATCTGCCTACTTTGATAGGAAGAGAATATGAGAGATGATCTGTAGGGCAGGTGCATGAGGAAGCCTTGGCATCCCATCTCTCCCTTGCCACAGTTTACCATTGAACTCTTCAGGGTTTTGTGCCTTTTTCAAAAATCCCCAGCCCTTCCCTCTTCCAGCTCAGAAACTGGTAAGAACACGGCTGTTCCAGTGCTTTTCCATGACTTCAGTAAAGGAATGCCTTCCCTCCCGTTTAGTGAAAGTCTGCGGGCTGGTGGGCACCGTGGCTGCAGTCTACCAGGGCTCTGCTGCCAAAGGCAATAGAGCCGAAATGTTTTTCTTCCAGAACGTCTATAATTATTCACGGTTTAGAACTGCAGTTCTTCCTTTCTAACAAGGGGTGCTGCCCAAATGGTTTCTTGTGATGTGCTCGATGTGTCTACAACTATCTTTCATGTCTTTGCCCATGGGGAAAAATATAATTGAGTCATTCTTCCTCAAGCCTGCGTGGCTGTGTGTTCAGTCAGTACAATGTTCATCTCAACCTTCCTATTGATGGTTACATTGATTATTTTTATTCTAGCCTCTGATTCTGTCTCCATTGTAGCCTTTTAATTTTTATAGTTTCCTTCCTTTGAACAGCAAATTCAGCTGTGTTTGGTTGTGTGCATATTTTGTTAGAAATGTAATCTCTTGAATACAGATTTCTCTATAGCAGCTAATAACCTACAGGTCTTGAAAGCTCCTTTTTCTTTTTACAACCTATCTTTTTTCCAATACATTTTCTGATTACTGCACTACGGTTCGATTTTTATTGGATCATTTTACAGCGTAATAATTCATTTCTTGTCCCTAGTACCTCTTGTCCATGTCTGGAGTGGTCCACATTATTTCAGTCATTCGTTTTTGTTTACATCTTTTTTCTGAAGACAGTCTTCTACGTTTTGTCTCAAAAGATCTTTCTGGCTCACATCACCATTTTAGTTCTGTGATATCCAATTTCCTTTTAATACAAAATCAAATAGAAAGCATTTTCTCTACTTTACCAGCCAACTGTAGCTGAATTTTTTTGAGCTTTCTTGGAGGTACCTTATAAATTGTTTGGTGGTTAATAACAGTAAAAAAAATAAATCATAAAGATCTGGAAAATTAAAGGGTAAAAAAAAAATAGGAAGACTTTTTTACTGAATGTATTTTTAAACAATATTACAGCTGTACATGCAATAAAATAAACATGTTTATATGCCATTACTTTAGAATTTAAGCAATGCTTATTAATGTTAAATAGAGAGCCATAATAAGTAAACAGTCTAAATCAATTGGGTTTTTTGCGTATATCTTTGTAGAATTATTTGTTCATTCGTTGCCTCTATAATACATTAGAAAGAATTATTGTCTACCTTCTGCTTGGGGAAAAAAAAAAAAAAAAACCACCCACACACATATCCCTTCACATTGCAGAAAGCTGCATCAAAGCTTGCAATTTCAGTTATGTTTCTCTCCCAGATTTGGTAACTCTTATGATACTGCATCATGGTCAAGAAACCTCTGTGAAGAGAAATGGCAGTGTGTTGCCATTTTCAAATGGATTCAGATTATTTTCTTCCAAAGCTTTAGGCTTGTGCAGTCATGAAACAAAATATAATTCCTGGCTGTGAACTCATGTAAATTGATCCGGGCTCTAGGCAGCTGCCAGAGCTCTGGTTGTAGGTTCCCACTGGGGAGATTTGCATTCAGAGTCAGAATGTGGAAAACGAAATAACCTGCAGCCGTCTTGGAAGCAGCAGGGACGGTCCACAGAGTGGGGATGTTTGGCTGTTAGATCGTGTTTTGATGATAAACTTTGTCAGCAGTTCCCTGTGTCAACAAAAGCCCATAGTCTCCTGCACTGCTATCCCCATCATTGATGCCCTTTCAGTGTGTAATGATGTAATTTCCAGTTTTGTATGTTCCCACGGGGAAAAAGTAAGTAGTAGTCGAGTGCTCTCTGAAGTATAGTTGTCTAGTTAAGGTGTACAACATAGCTGCCAAAAATACATGGCAGGAGCTTCCCTTCCTGCTGCTTTTTCCCTCCTTCGTATGGTAACGTCCTCTGCTTGCTTGCCTCTCTTAAAGTCTCCTTATGTCCTCTGAGGACATCAACACATTTCTGTGATGATGTTGATGAAGTCTTTGATTATATTCTGAAGCTTGAATCCTAAATAAGTATCAGTGTGCTGATAAAGCTGAAAAGCCAAGATAACTCAAGTTAGGAAATATGAGTTGTAAATTAGTTTTAAAACATCTGTATAATTTTTTGAAGCAATTGTTCTTGGAGAATTAGGACCTGCTAATACTCCTGTAATGCACAGAGAGATCTTTGTGCATAGCCTTCAAGGATGTGAGTTTGGGGTCGGCTGCATTGCTTATTCTGGTAGGTGGCAAATACACGCCTGCTCTGTCTCAATGCAGCTGCTGCTTGTAGCAGCTTAAACAGTTTGAGTCCTGGCAGCATTTATATACCTCATAAATGTGAGTGGTTGCACTGGAATTAATTGCTACTCAAATGAAAAAGGTAGGCAGGTGAAAAGTATGGAATCTCCTTATCTAAGCTGAAAAATTTGCTGTTGAGTTTTAGCTTGACTTACATAACTGGTACATCAAAATTCCATTTAATTTGAAAAGTGTTTCCAAATTCCTCAGTTTAGAGAATTCCTCCTCATGTTTTCATGTATTGATATGTGCAAATACAAGAAAAGCAAACATCCCAAAAAGCAGCTGACTGGGCGGTCGAGCATTTGCTCCTGCTCGTGTGAATAATAATTGTATTGAGGGTGTTCTTCAGCTGGTTTAGGTGAAGCAGCTTGTGTTGGTAGTTTCAGGTTTGGACCCTTGGGATACTTCTAGTGAGCCTCCAGAACAGAAGATGACAAGTAGGGGCAGTTACCTAGAAATTCTCCACTCCAAGTAGGTCTGTCTTACAGGCTCACTGTGTTTGGCTCATTTAAATACCTCAAAGTATTTTCTCCATGTTTGTTTTAGAGGTGGTGAGGTGAAAACAGGATGGCAAATATTTCCATGTGTTTGTTTTTCTGGTTGGTCATTTTGTTTCCTTGAGAATAGCAGAACAAGGAGCAACCTTCTGCTGACCTAACCTGATTGGTGTAAAATGCTACCAAATTCAGTGGCATTTCATAACTCCACATCTTTGAATTAATGTCTTGACTTTTCTCTTGAATGTAGCTTGTTTCTTCGAATATGAGGGCACCCAGGGAGTAGCTAGAGAAATGCTTCTGGGTCACCTCAGTTGCGTGATAAACTGTGATTCAGCTGTGACTGAAATTTGTAGTCATCCTGGAAGAAAACGGAGAACTAGAAAGCCCAGTTTCACTGAGCTGTCATTTCAGATGCTGAAACATGATGAAGTGTAGTGATGAGAAATCCGTAGTTACTCCCATTCTGCTGGATGGAATTTAAAACACTGGGAAATACTGGGACTGTGCTCGTAACTACAGATTGCCTCTTCTTTATAGGCTGTATAGTCTTACTTTGAAATGCGTCCCTATGTTCAGAATACACAACATAGTTTATCAGTTAATGGAATAGTAGGAAAAATGCAAAACATAATCCTAATCAGAATAAAACACTGTCATAGAGACAGGTCACGATCGAAGGTTTTAGTTAACTGTGTTAACCTTATCACTTGGCGGTTTTCTAATCTCCCGAACAGTGCTTCTAGGCAGTGATTTTTATTATTTGTATTACAAGAATGCTAGTAGATTCTCATCAACATCAAGGCTTCTTTTACTTCACATTACACACATATGGTTAAAACATGAGCCAGGCCTCTGAAGAGCCCAAATGGTATACATACATTGATTATTTTATCTCTGTTATCTTTCATAGACTCATTCTGAGCCTCATATAATATGTGTAAAGCTCTCCAATACAGAACTTGTTTATTAAAGAAGAACTTCATTATTATCCTTATCTGTTATTAGATGGTATCAGGTCAGAACTTGCGCAAATGTTTAGCTTCTGCATAAGAAAGTTTTTATTATGTCAAGGATAATTGTGTTTTATATTTCTAATTTATTGAAACCTTTGTTTCCCATGTAGTATTAAGTAGGATAGAAGTTACAACAGTTAAAATAGGGAAGTGGAGCTGGTAAAAGTGGTACTTGCTCCCTTTGTTGCTGTTGTCTGTGGTTAGAAACATTGATTACCCAAAATAATTAACTATAGTATTTTTAATTTTTAAATTATAGATATTTATTACAATATTAAAATTTAGCTGGTTGCCTCTTTAGTATCTGAAACTTGTGGGGTGGGGGCAGCGTAGCATGCCGCAGTATCCGTGTTAGGGACATGAAGATCTTTATGAGGAATTGTAGAGAAAGATGTCACAAACGTGCTCCTTATCTGATAGTTAAGCTGCTGATATTAAAAACATCATTCCTGACACAGAAGTCGATACAGAACACTTCAAAGAGCCACAAGGATACACAAGAAACGAAATGAGCTTCAGTACTGGGGATAGTCACCAGATATAAAATTTTTAATAGGAACTACTTTGGAAAGCAGTAATGCTGAAAGGGACCTTAAGGGCCAGTAAATGAGATCAATGGAGCCAACAAGTCAAGTGCTACTTGGGCTGCCTGTGTACATGCATCTTGTCGAGGATCTATGAATTATAGCAGATGTCGTTAAGGCTTCTCTGGTGAGTCAGTTCTGGGCATTTCAGCACCAGGGATGTATAAAATCGAAGACACTCCTCCGAGTGCAAAACCCGATTATGTCTTTGGGACTTGTAATTCAAGGAAAGATTTTTCTAAAAGGTCTGAATCCGTAGGGAATATCTGAGTTGTCACTTGGATAACTCTGAAACAAGTATGGGGGACAGGGAGGGAAGAACTTCGAAGGCATATAGCATCACAGGTGTTTCACTAAGAATGCCGTGCAGAACATATCTGCTGGCATAGACCCAGCAATGTTGGCTCAGTAGCTGTAACTGGCAGTCTCAAGTATGGGGGACAGGGAGGGAAGAACTTCGAAGGCATATAGCATCACAGGTGTTTCACTAAGAATGCCGTGCAGAACATATCTGCTGGCATAGACCCAGCAATGTTGGCTGGCTCAGTAGCTGTAATTGGCAGTCTGAGAAACTTAAATATGAAATCAAAGACAGTTTTAAAACCATGCAATCATTCAACATGGGAATAATTTGCTGAGGGACAGTAAGTCCTTAGCACTTGGAGCCCTTAGGGTCTGAATGTTTTTCAAAACATGCTTGAGCTGAGCCTTGCGTTATGAGGGTTAATGTGGGGTCACTGGTTGAAGCTGTGGTTCTGATTGTGATGGTGATCTGACTGGATGGATGCATTGGCTCTTTCTTTGTTTCATAATCTGTAAAACTATTATGCTTTTACTATTAAATTTTTCAAACATGTCTGCTTAGAGTAGCATGAAGCAAAAAATGAAGTGGTAGAGGCTTTGAGGCTGCAGTTGTTTAAAACCAGTCAACAGGATTGAGTATATACTACAGAGGACATGACAGGTATGTGATTCATTGATTGCAGCTCTTCATCAGTTTATAGTCAAGGAAACAACCTAATAGATCTTTCCACCTTCAACTTGTGTGATAGTGTCTATAGTTCTAGCAGCTGCCCTAAA
Organism: Eurypyga helias; assembly: GCF_000690775.1. NCBI lineage: Eukaryota > Metazoa > Chordata > Aves > Eurypygiformes > Eurypygidae > Eurypyga > Eurypyga helias. The sequence goes on along the minus strand of NW_010234011.1, from coordinate 13,970 downwards.
CATTTGGCAACTGGCAACTGCCCAAAAATTAGCACGAAGAAATGAATTTTCTATAAGCTAATAAGGACAAAGGCCATTCAATCTGATATTTATACATGAAGTTTATTGAATCTGATGACTATACATCTGGGAATGAGCTGGTAGAATCCATTTGTAAAATAATGATGCCAACACGTCAGAGAAATACTTGTGTGATGATCGGTCAGTAAATAAAGGGGAGTTCAGGTAGAATGCAGGTCAAGATATCTATGGCAGATTTATCTATCTATAGACAAATGTTTATTAAAGGTTTATGCAAAGAAAGACATACACATCTAAACAGGTCGTGCCAAGATCAAATCAGAACCTTACCTTCACTGTCCTACTGTGTTGCTGCCCTCCCCTGATGAGATGTTAATCACGGTTTCTTTTTCTCTTGTATAGTTTGCACTCCAGACTCCAGGATCCGTTTCTTATAAAAGTTTTCCAGCTATTCAAGTGTATTGGGTTTTGTACCTCAGGTGGAGTTTGTAGTCTTCTGATGAGTCCAGGCAGATTTAATTTTTCCATTTTCAGAACTATAAAGGGTGGACACTGCTAATTAATGCCCTTTGCATTCTGAGTGGCTGATCCCCAAAGCCTCTGTCGGTGCAGTATGACTCACCTGTGATTGCTTTTAATCTCATCTGTTAGAAACAGGCTTTGCCAAATACTAGCTTTGGAAAATTTTGAATTGAGGATTTTATAAGTCTCTTGAGCATGTCTGTATGTCTGCCAAGCACTCGATACAGATAATGAAATTCTTCTGTTATCGTTTCTGTATTTGCTTCAGAATTTTAGCGTTGACCTCACATAAAGAAAAACATTAAATCTTTTCATTCTTAAATTAACTACCTTAAAGCTAAAATCCAAGTAAGTCATTTTATAGTTTTGTTATAAATTGGAAACTTGCCGAATTCTATTCTGCTGTTTGTCCTACTGACTCAGAAATTTACAGTCTGCCATGCTTTCACTAGACTTTTATCTCGTTAGTTATCTTATGGCAATACCACCTTTTTTAACAGGAAAGACATAATTGGATTGGCTACTAATTAGTAGAGGTTGTTTTGGTTTTGTGAATATAATGATCTAAATACAGTCTGATAAAACTCATTTGTGGGTCTCCCCTGCATACTACTCAATACCTGCTGTGCATGAGGTGAGTCCTCATCTGTCTTTATTTTCGGTATATTATAGGTTTGAAGCACATCAACTTGGCTTTACCTACTTCTTAACAAAGCATTGGTATCACAGTAACTTCTTTCCCCTCGAAGGTGTGTGTCTGCAGACGCTGTCTATAGGATGTGGTTTTTTAGTTACTGTGCAGGACTGATGACTCTCTTTGTGTGGTCAAACTTTGCTTATCCTTAACTTAAAATGAATGGAAAGAAAAGATAGTTCTACTTGTCTAAAGCTTACCGACTGTTTCTTTAGAAGAGATCTAATGGTGATTTTTATTTATCCATGTACTGGTATGTGACTAGATTGATGCCAGTGGAAAAAAATTAATTGTCTCAAAACAGAAGTTGTAAATCAGGTGCTGTTGTTGTTCATTGAGAGCCGGAGAAGTTGGGCTTAAATGTGAATATAGAACAGTATATTAATTTTATTGCAATAGATCAGTGGTTTTAAGTAAGTTTACAAAAGCATCTGGAATGCGTAACAGGCCACCTTCTCTTTTATTATCTGTTGCACTTGTGTGTTACTGTTTTGTGACTGCTGCATCTACTGAGGCAGAGGAATGTGCTAAAGGCATTTTCTTATCTCACACTAGAGTGTTACACTTCATGACTGCCCTATCAACATTAAGGCATATGAAACAATGACCCTTGGCCTAGAATTTTTTTATAGTGGTCCACAATTTGACTGATATGTTGGTCCTGTTTTATTTTAAAAGCACATCAAGTGAATGTGACTGCACTAAGGTCCGACCGGCAGTGTGGTCTGTAAGTTGGCAAGTACCAGGGAGCTGAACAGGCAAAGTCAATAATTGTTTTGTTTATAAAAGTAGCAGGACTTTTATTTCGCTTCTGATTGTTTCCTTAGGTTAAATACTTTGTTTAAACTATGATTTTAACCTGAGGAAGGACTGCATGATTTTGACTTACATTGAGCAAGTTGCCAAAATAGGAACAGACATGATGTTAAGCAAAAATTAGAAGTGAAATTACCATGTGGCATCAGTTGGTTTTGAGCAGTTCCTAATATCTAGGTTCAATATAAAATATTCTCTTTGAAACCCAAACTGGAATGAAAAGGACTTCTTGTATTGCTGTTGGGTTTCACAGATGTTAACCGACAGCTTTCCCTCCCCCCCATCCCTTCCTAGAAGTTGACTTCTTTCCCTGGTCTGGTCCCAGTTGCTTGCTTTCCAAGTGTGAGCTTTGCCCCAGAGCTGTTCTCCTGCTTAGTTTCTTCTTTCTGGGCTTTCCAGTCCAATTCTAGTCATCTTACTATAACATTCTTCAAGAGATCTGATCTCACTGTTCCTGCTCAAATTGTTACTGTGTGCTCCCTCCTTCTCTCCTTTGGTGTTTTAGTCTGTTTTAATTATTTACCTTTGCTTGTTGTTTCTAAGTCTTTCCTTCATCTGTTTTCTGTCCAGATGGTTTCTTCCAATCCACTCTCTTTTGCAGTAGTTTGGATCACCCACCTGTCTTCTCCATCATGTTTAAGTGTCAATAAGCAGAGGTCTTCAGGTGCATAGAAGGAGGGAAACCTCTGCCTCGCAGGCTCATTCCTAGCGCTGTCCTTGCTGTAGGAGTACATGTAGCAGCGAGAGCAGAGACCTGTAGCCCCTGGCTGAAGTCTTCTCAGCCTCTCTGCAATGTGGTGCCAGCACTTTCTGGTCACCCAGAGGCCTCTGAGGACTTGGGTGCATTTAGTTTGGATGCAAGACTGACATAAAGGCTAATGCTCTCTCAATTTGCAAATCACTTGTTCCAGCAACAGCTAGGGACCCTCGAGCATTTTAGAGGAAAAGTCTCCAGCAGCATATGTAAAACACACTGTCCCTGACATCATCCTCGGAGATGCCTGGGTGAATCTGAGCAACCCTCCCCGCTTCCCTGAACACCCTGAGGTAGAGCCCTGGTATGAGAGGTTCATTCCAAATGGTTAAAATTTCAGAAAAAAGCTACCAAATGTCATATTGCAGTAAGGGATGTTTTAAGAAGATTAGACTAATAGCCCAAGTGATATACCAGCTTCCTACAAGTTTTCACTGAAATAATGCTTTCAAAAATAATCCAATTTTTGAAGTTCTGTTACATTGTTTGTGATCTGTGCCCTACAGTCCTCCCCTGGTAATTAATTTATTCTGCAACCCTTTTCCCAAAAAATTTGTAGCATAACCCCTATTACATGGACCTGATTGGAATGACATTTCTGATTTAATCAAAATGTTGGATTCAAGTCCTGTAAGTTGTACACACCCATACATGTGCATGCATATTTCAGGTCATGAGCTTGTCTTGTGTAGTCAAAAGATAGGTATCTCTACCTTATAACAGGGAAATGCTGATAACATTTGTTCAAAGATAGTGAGTTCTAAAAAAGGGTGATGAAAGTTATGAAGAAAGACCCTGGAGCATTCTCAGTAAGTTGTGGGTGGTTTTTTCCTTCCTACAGAAGAATGGATAGAAATCTTCAGTGCATATCAAATTTAGGACTATGTATTAATGGATGTAAACTTTGTAAGTTTTTAAAGGTCATTCCATTTGTATTTCACTGCATACTTAGGGTTGCCCTATATAAAGTTAAAACTTCTTTATGATCTGCTTATTTTGTAAGTTTTTTAGACGTTCTTACAATAGCATCGTCATTCTTGCATCGCCGTATGTACGCAATTACCATACTACCTTGGCATTTCTCTGAGAAGCTAGCAAACTTTGCTTTCCTTTCCCATACTGCTTGCTTCAGCAAAGGAGCTGTGACTGCTTGTCTGTTTACAGACCCCAGATGCTCAGCTCTGGGATGAGTGTCTCCAGGAGCAGCTGGACAGCTGTTGTCCTTCCTAGGATTTACAGGTAGATTTTCCCTCTGGGAGTGGTGCAAGTTTTGGTGGTTGACATTTTGTTCTGCTTGTCTGATTTGGATTTAATGAAATATGTTTGCAGGGTATGTTAATTCTGGAGGTTAAGTCTTCAACATAGCGGCTGCAGAGTACTGCAATCAGAGGCTGTTTTGGTCTTGCTTTGTAAATCCAAACATTGGTTAATGTAATTTCTGCATGCAGTACATAATACTTGATTGACAGAGTTAAAAATATGCGTGTACACATATAGAACTAGGTGCAGTAAAAAGTGATGTGTAGCCTGAGGGTTTTCTTTTTTACAGGTAGTGTGATAGTTGTTCCTTTATTTTCATCTTTGTAGTGATTATCATGAACTACAATCTCAGTTTTAAAAAATAGCCAGTAAACAGTCATATTACATTAGTGTCTGATACTTACAGTATTCCACTAGCATAAATACATTTACCAGTCACTTTGGTTGTATACCAAACAGTTCACCTGTTCAGCTAGAGAGTATGACAAATCCTGTCCGGTATCGCCTTGGTTCTGAATCAGACATTATCCAAAGTTTACTGAAGAGTTCTGTTTTATTAATGGCTGTAGATGACACCTGTAATATAACCAGAGAGTATGAAACGTTCTTTTGAATTGCCCTCTTTCGTTCTGATACTTACTTGATGGTTTGAGAAATACAGTATTCTAAAGAACCTGTCCTAACTTCAGGGGGAAAAAAAGGCAAAAAGTACAGCCCATTCCTCATAGAATCAACTTTATTTAGGAGCATTGTGAAGAGTGATAACATCAAAGAATACAACGGTCTGACTTTTAATTTCTCTTGCTAAGACACAGACTTACCTGTAGTTCGTTGCATCCTGTCTCACCCTGGTTCCCTTCCAAAATGGTGATTCAGCCAAATACGTTTTTCCATGCAGCGTCATACTTAGATTGCAAGAAGTGCTGTGGTCTAACCCATTTTTATCTACATTGATGTCCTTGGAAAAGATGCATTTAATGAATATAAATGTAATTATTCTCAAGAGTATGAGTTGGGTTTTTTTATACTGCTGGCTGTGCTTCCTATAAAAAAAGCACTATTTTTGCTAATAATTTCTTTAAAGTTAATACTTCCCATTATCTTGAATTATTTATGAAATTAAGCATGTGCTACCACTTAGTGACCAGACAAATGGAGGAAACACCTTTGATCTTCAGTTTTATTGGTTGAATTATGCTCTTAGAAAGTGAAAGTACCATATTCTGTGTTGTCAGCTACGAACTGATACTGTAATGAGCAACTGATTGTGCTTCTGCAGATTTTAGCATACTTCTGAAAGGCCTAGCTAGGGTTCGCCTCAACTATTCCACATTTCTTGGCACGCAGCCATGGTCACAATGAGATAATAAAAGACCAAGTGCCACATTTCCTCCTTTGAAAAGCAAGCCTCTGGAGGAATTTGTTCTTCTCCTGTTTGGTTTTTGTTCTCCTCCATCTCCATACTTTGAGGGAGGAAGGAGATCCTTTTTGTATTTCTGTCTTGGGCCTTCCATCAACCGTAAAGCAGCTTCATTCCTCTCCTGCACCCTTTGTTAGAGGTAAGAAAGGCTCTCCTATTTCACACCTGTGTTTTGTTTATCTGTGTTTTTAAACTTTGTTTCCTGACACTTTTCCTCAAGAGGAATGTAGTTTCTGAACATATGCCAAACTGGGCTCTGACATTTTCATGTTTTTCTAGAATACAGAACTCAAACTTACCACCTGTAATACTTTCTTTCCATCCAGTCTCCTTCACAGCTTTCTGAGACAGCAGTTTTGTGGTGGGCCCTTAAGTTTTCTCAGTTTATACTTATTTCTTGTGTTTTCCAGTCTCCTGTAATATTTTGTAGAAGATGTATTGTAAAAAGTATTCAGTATACTGTTCTTATGTAATTCAGGGGTCTTCAGATCACTTTGAGGTCTTCTCAGAGGTCATGCATAATGTATTAATATTTCTTCACTTGGATACTAACTTTAAATATTACTACCCTGTATTTGTAAATATGGAAGGCACCTACCTCGTGGAGAATGGGGTAGATTTGCTACAAGGAACCAATGTGAAGAGCATGGAGCTTATGGAAGCCAGCCTTAAAAAGGAGTAACAATGATGCTGAAAATGTTTTAGGAAACAACATACACTTTTATGCTGCGCACTGAGTCCAAGATAAGCAATTGAAATGATCCACTCTTTTTTTCCATTGGTGAAGCATGCAGGAAATGAAACCTGTCTGAATATTTGCAAACTTGCTTACAAATGCTGCCAGAAAGAGAGAGAGAGACGATTAACTTGGTTCTCACAGAATATCTTTCCAAATGAATGAAAGGTCAGGAAGGAGAATATCTTGCTGCATTAGAAGGTGCATTATCTCGGTTTTGCTGTTACGCCATGCTAAAGTGAAATGGTTAATAAGGGATCTTGGCATTTAAGTGCTCATAATTAGCCATCTGGGTTTCCTATCTGAAAACCGCAGTTGGCACTAATGGGTGCCCTGGTTGTCAGTGTCAGCCGCAGGCCAGGCCCGAGCGGACGGAGAGCATTAACCCAACACGTGCCGCAGAGGCGCTTGTGGAGCTGTTCAGCCGGAGGTAGGGCTGCGGCGCCGGGGCTGCCGGCCGGCGCCTGTTCCAAGCACTGCAGGCTCCTCAAGGAAGCCTACAAAACTGAAGTTTAAAGACAATATATTAATAGGAATGAGGTCTGCAACATTTATTCTTTCTTTTAGAGATATGGCTTAAGCACTTTCAGTGCATTTGACAGAAAATAGAGCCCATTTCAAACTAAAAATGCCATGTATTGGTTTGTATTTGGGGAAGGTAGAAAAAATGGCTAAACCATAACATTACCAATTTCATGTGTTCTTTTACTATTGCGGGAGATTTTTTTCCCTTCCTGGCTGTTTGCCCGGAATGACAGGAATACGTAGTGAGATGATGAAATAAAGAGAAATCTTCTTTTAATATACGTTGTTATGAAACCACTTCTACAGAACAGTCTCTGTCTTACCAGCTCACAGACAAAGCTGCGGTTGACTTCATTCAGCGAGCGTGCTACTGGCAGAAAACACTTCCAGGATGGGCCTCCTGTTTCCTTATGTATTTGCATAAGGAATGGATAGCAGAGAGGAGTCAGGAAAAGAAAAAGAATTCCCAGTTTCCTTTAGTACTTCATTGTTCTGGTTCTGTCAGCCTTTATTCCACATAGACCATGGCCCAGTGGCACTAAGTTTGGGGGTTTCTTTCTTTGGTACACTCATGGTGAAATGGAACAACTAAATATGTAGGTATCTGCCAGCTGATTTTTATGCTTTTTCTTCAATTTTAGTTTTTAAATTCCTTTTTGAATACTGTGTATGTGATTAGAAGTCAGTTCTTAGGTGTTTTAGTTTGCGGATTTCTTGCTGAAAGCACTGGAGGGCTGGTTTGGGGTGGGAAGGGTGCTGTTCCTTATGTTAAAATGCACTTACACCACAGCTCACACTGACTGCCATGATCCTGCCATCTTCTTGATGCTAGCTTAGTGTCTCCCTCTCCTCTCGGGCATTAGAGCTGGCCTGCGCAGAAGATAGTCAGGTCGTTTGCTAGGTTGATTCTCAGTGCAGAGCCCTGAACTCGTTTACTGTGTGATGGCACAGTGGAACCAGGCCGGGTGAAGTAACCAGAGATGGGAGGGAGCAGAATTACGGTTTCTCCCAGTTACATTAATTTAGATTTCCAGGCAGCTACAGCTTCGATATTAAGGTAAGGGAATGGTGTAACAGCTTAAGCAGAGTCACCAACTTAGCTCTTTCTCACATTACATTGATTTACATCATCCAGATTGTTTGCAGGTTTATTAATTGGCATGTGATAGCTGATCTCATGTTGAAGACCTGCTGATGGATGATGGAAAGTTGGCAGGGATTTAAAAAAAATAAATAGTTGTAGCAACATGTACTGTTAAAATCACATTTGGAAAGCCCACTAGATTTTGTTTTCAACAAGTTTTGACTTGCATTTAATTGTTTTGATGAATATCTCAATTTATTTGTATTCTAGCACAGCTAATGAAAATTGTAAACACTTGCATCACTGGAAGGTTTGACTCATTAGATTTGCCAAGTGTAAAAGGCTACAAGCTCAGTTGTGCAACATTAGTCTTGACTCTACACTTTGCCAGTACAGATGGTTCTCTTCATGGTAATGCACTTTTGAGTCAGTGGTGTCTGAAGCTCATGCCATACCTTCAGACTTCACCAAGAGCCTTAATAATAAGCTGCATGCAAGGAAATTTCTTCTTAAGTATAGCTTACCCTAAATAAGATTCTTCACACTGCTGTGTTACAATTTCTCAAATCAGGTTATTAGTCTGGATTCCATTTGGTTTTGGAGAGCTGTAGAGAAGCAAGATCTAGCCTTAATACACTTCGGCTTTTCATGTATGTTGGTCTTTGCCTCTCTAAGTTCAAGGCTTGTTTGCCATATTTATTTTCATATAAGTGTATTTTTCATGACCTACGTTTCTTTCACGTTGTGGCTGAAGACTTGGAAATGGCTACTGGAGTTTGACTGCTTACTACCAGTTTCCCCTATCATTAAGATAGTTCTAGACACTGTGCAGCTGGCTATCATCGCCTCACTGGCACTTATATATAAGGGGTGGGGTGGGGAAATGTGTATATATGTTTTGCTCAATAAAACTTCTCTAATGCCTTGTTACAGATTCAGGCCTTTATTTTTGCAAGTGAAATAGGCCTGCATAAGGGCTATACTCTTCAGAAGTTATTTGCCTAGCTTTCAATGACTGACACTTAGTTCTGGCTATTGCTTTTTCAGTATTTGTCACATGAATATCATGTAAGTTGCATCAAACTTTATATTTTCTTCTGAATGAACAGAACCATGCAGCTGGACCTGGCTGATTGTGGAAGAGGTGATATGTAATGTAAACAAGTCTCAGGAAGATGGGAACTGTCTGTGATTTTCATTGCCATGGGAGACACTCAAGATTAGCTACCGTAAGGTCTCTATTCTGCAGAGGTATTTTAAAAGGCCAGTTAGGAAAAAAATTCCCTTGTTTCCCTGAGAATACATACATATATCTTGTAAGCTTGTTTCCCATTAAACTGATGATAGAAGAATTGCAGGTTCTGTTGAGTGAGTTGGTTTGTGTCCAGTTGATTCAATAATGTAATTGTAAAATAACCATAATTGGTTGAAAAACATATTTCTGATCTCAGTGGAGACAGAAATCTTGGTCATCTTATCGTGGGAACTCTTGAGAATTCAACCCTACAACTGTTTTTATCTTTGTTTTTCTGCTTTGTTTTCCTTTCAAGACTCACAAAATACTGCAGCAGATGCCTGGCTGAGAAAGCCTCTCCCTTGCTGATGGCAATACCATTGGATATCACTTAGCAGTTAGGCTAAGTCAGCAGAGCTGTGGGTTTACAAATTGGCATTTGCATAATTTTCTTTTGTGTGTTTGTGCACATTGGTCTTTTAAATCCTTAACAATAGACAGACAATACAGGAAAATCTTTCCCAGGAGGTTTTACAGTTCTGTTGTAGTATTGCGAAACCTCGTTCATTTTCGTAGTGACCAATTCAAAAATGTGATGGAATTGACTCCTAACAGCTTGTTAGATTATAGATCTGCTAAATAAATATTTCTAACAAGTCTGTCAAGGCACATGAGAGATGCTCTTCATACCCATTTGGTACAGCAGAAAATCAGAGAGAATTCACCTCTTTGTCTCTCCAGCTGTATTCATAAACCTGTGTTTTTCTTGTGGTTTGTTTTCTTCCCTGTAAACTCATTCATTTGGGATGAGCAACTTCAGCACTGCAGTCTCGTAATGTTCAGGAAAAAATGCAGTTCTCATAAAAGACAGTCTTGATGTGAGCTTCCTCGGACAGTATTGCTCACGTTGGTGTGAGCTTTCCAGCACTATATTCACTTTCCTCTCTCCAGCTACACCATCACCTCAAAATTGCTGTTAGCGGTCTTGTTCCTATTACAATCTCTTCAATTATCTAGACCTGCTTTCTTTACTTTCCTCGTGCCTATTTTGTTTGGGGTTTTGGAGGGAGCATGGAGGTCTGTGGTTTCAAAGCATGTATGGGATTGTGGGGAGCTAATGTGGGCTGTACAGATGTGGTTGTGCTTGGACCACTTCCAGCTCTTCCCTTAGCTCTACAGAACATGTCTCTCAAATGGAGATCAACCTCCCATAGAAGCATGAAGCCATCTCTGATCCATGTGTGTCTAGATATGAACATAGGTACCTCGGATACAAGCATTATGCTATGGCAAAGCAAATCTTTATTAATAACAAGAAAGTTGCCTCAAGCCTTATTAATAAACATAATGGAAAAAATGCATATTAAATGCAAAAGTCAGTTTTAAATGTCAGACCAGGATTTTTCGTGATATTTACTGATGCAAGATTTATGTCATGACTTTGTGAAGTGATAGAAAAGGTAATTGAAGGTACAACTGTAAAAACATCAATGACTAATGTATCGTTAAGAGGAAAATTGGGGCTTCAAAATAGAAAATCTTGCCCCCAATCTGACTTAGAGTTGATAGTGTAATAGGTTTACCGGTTGTTAGGCTGCTCAGAGCCCTTATTTCTGAATGCTAACCTGATGTGTTAAAGATTTCCCTTCATAGGAAGGGGTAGACTTGAGCAAGAATGCCAGGAGAGTTAAATCACCATGGTGTTATTAATTGAATATCCTTTGCTGCAATATCTGAACTTCTATAATAACGATTCTCCAAAGAGCCAAAGCAAGACCCTGTATGTTTGGTGGGTTGGTTTTTTTTTTAATATAACAACATAGACATTTCTCTGTTAACTTTTCCTTTATTCTGTCAGTTCTTCCAGAGTTGGGCACACATATTGGATGTTTTCAATTGAGTTGTATTTTCTTTATATTAGATGTTTCTAAAGTAAAGGGGCAAAGAACAATATTTTATATTCCAAATGTAGATCTGCTTTAAATAACGTCAATGAGACAAATTACCTTCAGTACTTAAAGAAAAGGAACTGATACACTGTGAAGTATCACTTGGGAAAAGTAGAGATGCTTCAGGGCATAAACCAACAGCCAGCAAGGTCTGTTGTTATGGAGAGGAGGTAGATGATGAGAATTTCTAACAAAGAGAGTTTTCTTCCCAGTGAAGAAAAATTGATAGCCTCAAACAATCCCCAGTTAGTCTGAAACTTGGTTCAATATTATAACTGTAGTTTTCTCATTGTCAAATTTAAGTATATGAAATGACCTTTGCCAGCTCCCGTTTCCTTTGGGAAAGAAGCTACATCAGCACTTGTATTTGCTGATCTGTATTACAAATCAATATTTTTAGTAACCATAAGTACAATAAAATTTTAGCCTTCAAGAAAAGAATTCTTCAAAATGAGTCGTGATTTTAAAATACAAATAAATAAGAGAGACGTAACTTAAATCGGCAAAAAATGAGAAATTGAGTTCAAATGTTAAATCTGTACCTGGTTGTCCTTATAAATGATTTCTCTCCTATAAAATCCAGTATTGTCAGACATGAGTTACAAAGTCATTCGTTACAGAATGTCAGCCTTAACTGTAATTAATGTTTTGTCATTCTGTTTCAGAGTCTTGAATGCTTAAATCGCTATTTATTTTCAAATTTATCTTGCCCTATTGATTTTTCACAAACATAACTATTATTTTTTGTGTCAATTAGACATTATATAAAGTATAGCCTCTCATCTCTCATTAAATCTTTTCACCCCCCCAAACCTAAAATATAGTGGAAACCACACTCTTCTTGCAATGCCTCTTACGTTCTGTTGCAGACTTAGATTTTTCTTCCTGAACTCTCATAGAATTGTGTTGTCTCTTTTTTTTTTTTTCTTGGTTGATTGATGGAGGACTGAGTTTCATAAAGATTGCATTTCATATCTTTTGCTGGTGTTTCTAAATCCTGTTACTGAAAATCAGGGCAAGAATGAAACGGGGTTTTGTCAACAATTTAATTTTCACTTGTGTACCATGTGTATGTATCCAGAGTGCTGTTTTCTAAATGGAGTACGTGTGCATGTGTTCACTATGTGTACTTACACTATATTTGCGCAAAGGTTGGAATTAGACTTGGGCTGAGAAATGAGTTTAGGGATGTATCTGTTCCTCTTCCCAACGCGTGGTAAGTGATTTATATTGTTCACTGTCGTTATCTAGTGTTTCTATGCCTCTCTTCTATCCATATGTTCTACAACTGACTGCATGTGTCTGTGTGAACGTATCAGGTGCATTAATTTGGTCTTTTCTAGTAAGTACCTAGTAATGGGACAAATTCTGTAAGAGACAACTGGAGGAAAAAGTAAGTATTAAGTGATTTTTTTCTTTCTTGTTACTTTATTTTTCTGATAGAAATATATCTGTATTTAGGTACATGAACATTCGCAGCTAATAGTATGTTTTATTGTCTTAAATGACAATCATGTTGCTAATTTTCCTATCATATAAAATTACTGTAAATTTACTGATATAAAGATTATATCATGGTTGAGTGGAAAGCTTTGATGAACATGAGTTGGGGTGGGTTTGTTATTTGTGAGAGAAAACGGAGCTGACTTCAAAGCCGGTTTATGCCACAGGAGGAATTCTCACTGGTGCAAGGGTCAGTGGTGCTGTAGGTGTATAGGTGCACAAAAGTCTTGCCTCACCCTGCTGTACCCTAAGCGTTGACTGAGACAGTGATTTGCTGAGAGCATAATTTCTCTGTTGCGTCATTGGAGAGAGATGTAGCTCCAAAATTTGACTCAAATCATCAATGTCCTTGGGAAGGATGTGTATAGGGAATTCAGTGGCCTTTTTCCTTGTTTGTAGCCTACATTTGTCTAAGATAATTTTGACCTCAGACTTTGTCAGAACTGCCTGTAGTTAATTGTGTTTTGGTTTGGTTTTGGGTGGGTTTTTGTGGGGTTTTTTTGTTTGTTTGTTTTTAAACAATTAATCTTAACTTGCTAGTGTTGTGGGTTTGCCTCTGCAATGATGACTTTACACTGATCTTCCTCATTAGGTATTATATTAATTGTACAAGTGTCCTTCATTTTCCTCTGCCTCTCTCCTCATCTTCTGCAGAGACAATAGAAGGCTATTGAAAGGTTCTTAGGATGAAAACTGAGAGGCACACTCAATTCACAGTGTCTCAGCTACAACTTAAAGCGAAACATTAGCAGCATTAAAAGCATCTCCCTATGGAGATAGTAACAGGAAGGCTGATCCCTCTGGGTGCATAAGACCTGAGGAAATTTCATTCATGTTTAGGATGTTTAGCTTATATCCAAGCTGGTTACCTATTTTATCCATCTTCATTCTTTAAAGTAATGCTGGTAGTGTAACTGTACTCCCTACAGCTTCTACATTTCTTCCTGCAGTCTTGTTTTCTCTGTAACATCTTGTCTTTTCGTGTGTTTGTCTGTTACTGCATCGTAAACCTTGCTTGTGGACAGCAGACTTCCTAGTAGGTCAGTAGAAAGAGTGATGTTTGTTTCTACACTGCCTACCTTTGTTTTAGATGTGTCACGACCTGTGGTCCTTCTTATTTCTACACTGTATTGGTAAACCCTGGTTAAAGTAAGTTTTTGCTAGAATGTGACTTCTTAATCACAACTTTTCTAAATGAAACATGGCAATTCTTCCTCCAGCTATGGCTGGCCCTTTCTTTCATGCACATCTTCAGTGTTTGTCCTTCATTAAATTGTGATCAGACTAAGTCCCCTGAGGCTGTGTTTGTTACAAAATTTATGTCTTAAAGATTTTGCTTTTATTCTATTTGTACAATAGCAAAGAAAATGATATTTTATTGTTCTTAACATATTTTAATTTGCATGAGCTGAGTTTTATTGTATGTAAATATAATTATTTTATGTTTTATAT